>NW_027507784.1:17154394-17341498 GCF_037356315.1 Lithobates pipiens | reverse complement strand
CCGGCCACCCCACCTGTATGCACTCAATTCTTTATATATGTCAGCCTCCCTCACACCTGTACATATGTCAGCCCCCCCCCCCCCCCCCATGGGCGTCCGCAGAACTTTTTCCAAGGGGGGGCATCATTTTAAGGCCGCTCATGCTCCGCCCCTTTTTGACAATCTCATGAAAATCTTTCCACTAATAATACATATGTGTTATATAACAGATAATTCATCTTCACTTTGTATTGGAAGTTACTCTGGTGGCTGTGTTCCATTCCCATATAGCCTAGAGAATGTACATCTTTTTACATTGCAATACATCTGTTGTGGTCATATTTTGATCTCATACTGTCACTGTATTGGCTGTTTTCATCAAGATAAAAATATGGCAACAACAGATGTATTGCAATGTAAAAAGAAGTACATTCTCTAGGCTATATGGGCATGGTACGCAGCCACCTGAGTAACCTTGCGGACGCCCATGCTTTCAAAAACCAGCCCTGGAAAAAATGTCATACCAGCCTCACAGCATTATTATACCAGCCCAACCGCATAACGTCATTATTTTCTTGTTCATGAAGGGGAAAACCATACATTTTACCAGTTAATAGTGGTAAGTGATCAATCATCAAGGGGGACCCCAGGAACTCAGAACGTGGGGCGGGGGGCACCTTCTGCAGAAAGAATACTCTAAGGTAAGGGAGTGGATTACTAATATAAGGAGGAAACCCTTTATATCAGTGCCCCTTACATTATCGTATTGACTCCCCCTTACATCAGTGACCCCCCCACCCTGACTGGCCTGGCGGTGCTTTCACTTGCCTCCTCTCAGGTGCACTGTGCAGGGCTCAGTCAGTCGGCTCCAGCTTGGTGGCTCTGGTTTTATCCTATAGTCTCCTGATCACAGTCCACACAAGTCTGACGTCTCACATGACCCCCATCCTGGCGGTGCTCCCACTCTTGACTCCTCTCCAGACTCCCTCAGAGACTGCAGACATGCTACAGGAGATAGTCAGAGACTGCAAACTTGATGCAAGAGCTCAATGTAGCCTCACCAGTGCCCATGAAATGTAGTCTCACTGTGCCCACCAATGCAGCCTCACCAGTGCCCATCAAATGCAGCCTCACTGTGCCCACCAATGCAGCCTCACTGTGTCCATCAAATGCAGCCTCACTGTGTCCATCAAATGCAGCTTTACTGTGCCGTGAATGCAGCCTCACTGTGCCCATCATTGCAGCCCCTCCTGTGCCCCATGTCCCAGTCTGCAGTCCCAGTCTGTGGGAAGGTGTGTTGTTGATGCTTGGTACGGTACCTTGCATGCCAGCAGGATATCCATGACGGCCAGCAGCAGGCAGGGTCTGTTCTCGTTTTGGATGAGGATGGTGCTCCTTCCAGAGGATCTGTCTGCTGTGAGATGGAGTGGTCCCTGACCACCTGCACCTTCAGCCGTCCTCATTTTCTGGCCCCAGTCAGCCTGTCCTCTGGTCCTGGGGAAGTGGAGAGCACTGGGTGGGAGTTGGAGAGAAGGGGGAGCAAAGAGTACTGGCAGGGTTGGAGAACACATGGGTGGGGGCTAAGAGCGAGGGGGAGTGGAGATAAAAGGGGTGGGGAGCAGAGAGTGCTGGGGGAGAACTTGAGAGCACTGGGGGGCCAATAAGAACAGGGGTAGAAAGCACAGTAGGCTGAGAGCATTGGGGGGGCTAAGTGTGTGGGGTGGTGAAGAGCACTGGGGGGGGGGGGGCAGAAAACCCGGGGTGGAGAGCACGGGGGCTGGAGAGTACTGGGGGGTACAAAGAGGAGGGGGGAGTGGAGAGAAATGGGGGGGAGCTTGAGAGCACCAGTGGGGACCAGAAAGAACAGGGGGAAAGCACGGGGGACTGGAGAGCACTATGGGGGGTGGAGAGCACTGGTAGGGTTGGAGAGCACATGGGTGGGGGCAAAATGCAGGGGGAGTGGAGAGTACAGGGGTGGGGAGTGGAGAGTGCTGGGGAGAGCCAAAAAGAACAGGGGTGGAGAGCACGGAGGGTAGAGGGCTGGAGAGCACTGGGGTGGGGGCTGGAGAGTATTGGGGAGAGCTGAAGAGCACTGGAGGGGGGAGAAAGAACAGGGGGGAGAGCACTGGGGGGAGTGGAGAGCACTGGAGGGAGAGCACTGGGGGGAAAGAACAGGGGGAGAGCACTGGGGGGGGGGAGGAGAGCACTGGGGGGGAGGAAAGCACTGGGGGAGAGAAAGAACAGGGGGGAAGAGCACTGGGGGGAGTGGAGGGCACTGGGGAAGGGGGGGAACAGGGGGAGAGCACGAGGGGAGAGCACTGGAGGGAGTGGAGAGCACTGGGGGGGGGGGAAGAACAGAGGGGAGGGCACTGGGGAGGAGAACAGGGGGAGAGCACGGAGGGGGGAGGAGAACAGGGGGAGTGGAGAGCACTGTGGGGGGGGGGCGGGGGTAGCACTGGGCGGAGTGGAGAGCACTGGGGAGAACAGGGGGGAGAGCACTGGGGGACAGGGACGGGGGGGGGGGGGCACTGGGAGTGGTGGCTAGAGAAGGATGGGGAGAGCTGAAGAGCAGGGGGGGCAGCAAGAACAGGGGAGGAGAAAACTGTGGGGGGGGGGCAGGAGAGTGTGGTGGAGGAGAGCACTGGGGGGGACAAGGGGGAGAGCACTGGGGGAGTGGAGAGCACTGTGGGGGGGCACTGGGGGGAGTGGAGAGCACTGGGGGGAGAACAGGGGGGAAAGCACTGGGGGGTGAACGGGGGAGTGGAGAGCACTGGGATGGTGGCTAGAGAAGAATGGGGAGAGCAGGGGGGCAGCAAGAACAGGGGAGGAGAGAACTGTGGGGGGGGCAGGAGAGTGTGGTGGTGGAGGAGAGCACTGGGGGGGGGCAGGAGAGTGTGGTGGTGGAGGAGAGCACTGGGGGGGGGCAGGAGAGTGTGGTGGTGGAGGAGAGCACTGGGGGGGGGCAGGAGAGTGTGGTGGTGGAGGAGAGCACTGGGGGGGGGGGCAGGAGAGTGTGGTGGTGGAGGAGAGCACTGGGGGGGCAGGAGAGTGTGGTGGTGGAGGAGAGCACTGGGGGGGGGGCAGGAGAGTGTGGTGGTGGAGGAGAGCCGGAGGGGGGGGGGGGCAGGAGAGTGTGGTGGAGGAGAGCACTGGGGGGGGCAGGGAGCACAAGGTGAACTGGGGACAGTAAAATAAGTTGGATAGGAGAATTGGCAGGGGGCCCCCTGCAGCCCCTCCGATCCTCCTATCCAGGCACTGTGGAACAAAGGGCGGGCTGTACCTGCAGCATCTCCTCCTATGGATAAAAGCGCTGGCTGGCTCTGTGTATGGCCCCGCCCCCCCAGACCGACTCGTGTAATAGGCGGAACTTGATTCTCTCTACTATCACACGAGCTGGTCTGGGGGCGAATTCCGAACATTATGGGCCGTTCGCGCCAAATTCGTGTGGCGCTCACGGCCCACAATGCACTGCGATGGCGCAGTGCTTTGCTGGCTCATGATTGGCCAAGCATGCACTGTGACCCCGCATGCTTGGCCAATCACAGCGCCAGCAGCGAAGAGAGCCATTGATTGGCCACAGGCAGGATGCCTGTGGCCAATCATAGCTCAGGCTGTGTAGTACACGCACCACACTATATAAGGCCGCCAGCGCGGCGGCCTTGTGTAGGGTTTTGCCGTCTGAAGCAGTTAGTGGGTGTTCTGTGTACCTTCAACACAGTATACACCGATTGTTATCAGCCGATTTTCGATCTTGCTATCTTTTATAATAGAGCTTGCAGTCAGTAGTGTTAGGAGATAGTGCGTGCTGTCTGCGTGTTCTGTACCCAGTACACACCGCTATATCCACCTACATAGCTCTTCTCTATTTGAGCCATCTGCAGGAGTTATTGGAAGTTGTGTGTGCCTCCAGCACAGCACAGTATACATCTGTATATACCCCTTTATCTCTGGTGTTCTATAATAAAGGCATCTGCAGGAGTTAGTGGGTGTTGTGTGCCTCCAGCACAATATACACTACCCAACTGCTGTTTTACCCAACTCCCTTGAGGCCATTACCATGTCTGGAAGGCCAGCAAGGAGAGGCAGACAGGCGCGAGCCAATAAAAGAGGGCAAGCAGGCTCTGTGTCTAGAGACAACAGTGCTAGTCGTGGACGCGGTGCATTGTCATCAGCACGTGGCCATGGGACATGCTTGTCCTTCTTTTTGGCAGCTGGACATGTTGAGCCGCAACATGCCAACGACTTGTTAGAGTGGATGACCAAGCCCTCTTCATCCTCCTCATCCTCTCTCACCCAGTCTCAGGGTACTAGCAAAGCAGCTGCCAACGCATCGTCTTCCCTCCTCTCAATGTCATCATCAGTGACTCCTTCCCTAGACCCACCACGTCCTCCTGAGGAGTCTCCTGAACTCTTTGAGCACAGTGTTGGGTACATGCTCCAGAAGGATGCCCCGTGTTTTGTAGGCTCTGATGATGACACTCAGCTAGAGGAAGGCAGTAGCGTGAATGCAGAGAGAGGGGATGCTCAAGAAGGACAGCAATCTGGCAGTCATGTTCCACAAGCTGCAGCATACTGCCAGGTTTGCTACAGCGATGAAGAGGGAGGGGATGATGAGGCACTGACTCCACGTGGGAGCCTGGTAGGAGAGAGGAGGAGGAGGAGGAGGCACATGTCCAACGAGGCAGGCCAGCTTAGGGGCAGCACACCGACTGAATCACACCGCAGAGCTCCGCCTGTGCAGGGCGCTGCCTCTGCGCGTTATTCTAAAAGTTCTTTGGTGTGGGCCTTTTTTGAGACGAGTGCATCAGATCGCACTGCTGCTATTTGCAACATATGTCTCAAGCGTATCTCGCGTGGCCAAAACATCAGCCGCTTGGGCACCACATGCTTGACCAGACATATGTTGACCTGCCATGCAGCTCGTTGGCAAGCGTACCTCAAAGACCCACACCAAAGAACAAAGCGGACCTCTCCTTGCTCCTCATCAGCTGGCATTTCCAACCCCACTAGACCTTCAGTCCTCTCTGAAACCTGCTCTGAGAGGAATGAAGGTGTAGAATTAGGTGTGTCACAGCCAAGTGCTTCCGGGCACTCTGCTAGCAGTACACCCACGTCCGATTATAGCAGGCAAATGTCCCTGCCCCAGCTGCTGGACCGGCAAAAGAAGTTCACTCCCAGCTATCCACACGCCCAGCGGTTGAATGCTAGCTTGGCTAAATTGCTAGCACTTCAACTGCTGCCTTTTCAGTTGGTAGACTCTGCCCCCTTCCGTGAGTTTGTACAATGTGCGGTTCCTCAGTGGCAGGTCCCCAAACGCCACTTTTTCTCACGGAAGGCGATTCCAGCTCTCTACCGGCATGTGGAAGACAATGTCCTTGCCTCGCTGGACAGGGCAGTCAGCGGTAAGGTGCATATTACCGCTGACTCATGGTCCAGCAGGCATGGACAGGGACGTTACCTGTCTTTCACGGCCCATTGGGTCACTCTTCTGGCAGCTGGGAAGGATGCAGGACAAGGTGCAGTAGTGTTGGTGGTTGTTCCGCCACCACGCCTCCAAAATGCTACTACTGGTTGTGACACACCTCTCTCCTCCACCCCCTCCTTCCCTCCTAAGGCCCTTCTTCCTCCATGGCCTCTTCCAGTGCTCTGTCCTCAGAACCAGCGGTGCTCCGTAGGCGTTCCAGGGGCTACGCAAGTACGCAGGCAAAACAATGCCATGCCGTGCTTGCGCTGGTTTGTTTGGGGGACAGGAGCCACACTGGGGCGGATGTTTTGTCAGCTCTGCAGGGGCAGGCCGAGAGGTGGTTGGCGCCACGCCAGCTTAAGCCAGGAATGGCGGTTTGCGACAATGACAACTGACCCATGTGCCCTGTGTAGCTCACGTCCTTAACCTGGTGGTGCAGCAGTTCTTGGGCAGGTACCCCGGCTTACAGGATGTCCTGAAGCAGGCCAGGAAAGTCTGTGTGCATTTCCGCCGATCATTTAATGCCTGTGCTCGGCTGGCTGAGCTCCAAAAGGAGTTGAACCTGCCCAAGAACCGCCTTATATGTGACATGCCCACCAGGTGGAACTCAACGTTGGCCATGCTGTAGCGGCTGCACACGCAGCAGAGGGCCATCAATGAGTACCTGTGCGACTACGGCATCAGGACAGGGTTAGGGGAGCTCGGTTTTTTCTCACCACGCCAGTGGGGCATGATCAGGGATGCATGCACTGTCCTGTCACCGTTTGAGGAGGCCACAAGGATGGTGAGCAGTGACAGTGCATGCATCAGGGACACTGTACCTCTTGTGCACCTCTTGGAGCATACGCTGCGTGGAATTATGGACAGGGCACTTGAGGCAGAACAGAGGCAGGAAGAGGAGGACTTCCTTGCCTCTCAAGGCCCCCTTTATCCAGACAGTGTTCCTGCTGTGCCACCCATCACACAGGAAGAGGATGAGGAGGAGGAAGAGGAGGAGGAGGATGATTGTGTCAGCATGGAGGTGGAGGCTGGCACTCAGCATCAGCAGCAGCAGCAGCAGCAGCTGTCTTGTAGGGATGATTTACAGTCCCAAGAAACACGTGGACTTGTACGTGGCTGGGAGGAGGTAGCTGCGGATCATGTTGCCCTTAGTGACCCAGAGGACTCCGGACCGAATGCCTCAGCTAGCCTACGCTGCATGGCCTCCCTGATCCTGCAAAGCCTGCGGAAGGATCCTCGTATTCTTCGGATCAAGGAGAGGGACCATTACTGGCTGGCCATTCTCCTTGATCCACGGTACAAGGGTAAGGTTGCCGACCTTATCTTGCCATCGCAGAGGGAGCAGAGGATGAGACATCTCCGGGAGGCCTTGCAGAAAGGTCTGTGCAACGCGTTCCCAGAGACTGAGAGGTTACAAACTCCTGGTCCTGGACAACGTGTTGCTGAGGCATCGGTCAGAAGGAGCGGTGGAGAAGGTGGCCGTCTGACTGATGCTTTCAGACAATTTTTTAGTCCGCAGCCCCAAGGTATGATCGGTTCCAGCAACCATCGCCAGCGTCTGATTTACATGGTGCAGGAATACCTAGGGGCAAGGTCAGACTTGGACACCTTTCCCACCGAAAATCCTCTGGCTTACTGGGTCTTGAGGATGGATCACTGGCCAGAGCTTGCACAGTATGCAATTGAGCTACTGGCCTGTCCTGCATCCAGCGTTCTTTCGGAACGCACCTTCAGTGCTTCTGGTGGCTTTGTTACCGATCACAGGGTGCGCCTGTCCACCGAATCAGTTGATCGACTGACCTTCATCAAGACGAATCAGTCTTGGATAACCCACAGCTACCAAGCACCTGAAGCTGATGTAACCGAATAATTTTTTTTGAAATATCATATCCCTTCAAGACTGCCTATGCTGATGCTGAGTGACTGTCCTGTTATGTTGATTGTCTATCCTCTTCCTCCTCCGCTGATATGTTGGAAGAACATTTCTGGTTCTGGGTGATGCCATCAGCCCAATTTTTCTGCCCCTGTTTAACAGGGGCGTTTAATTACAATTTTTGATGCAATGCTTTGCAGCAGGGCTAATTCTTGCAATAAAACAAGAGTATATGGGAGAGGTTGCAGTGTCGTGGCACCGGCACCAGTGCCTAAGGCCCAATTTTTCTGCCCCTGTTTAACAGGGGCATTTAAGTACAATTTTTGATGCAATGCTTTGCAGCAGGGCTAATTCCTGCAATAAAACTAGAGTATATGGGAGAGGTTCTAGTGTCGTGGCACCAGCACCAGTGCCTAAGGCCCAATATTTCTGCCCCTGTTTAACAGAGGCGTTTAATTACAATTTTTGATGCAATGCTTTGCAGCAGGGCTAATTCCTGCAATAAAACAAGAGTATATGGGAGAGGTTGCAGTGTGGGGGCACCAGCACCAGTGCCTAAGTCCCAATTTTTCTGCCCCTCTTTAACAGGGGCGTTTAATTACAATTTTTGACGCAATGCTTTGCAGCAGGGCTAATTCCTGCAATAAAACAAAAGTATATGGGAGAGGTTGCAGTGTGGTGGCACCAGCACCAGTGCCTAAGGCCCAATTTTTCTGCCCCTGTTTAACAGGGACATGTAATTACAATTCTTGATATAATATTTCACAGGAGGGCCCCTTCCTGTGCCCACCCAGAGTAACGGTGAGGACTTATAGTGTTGTGGCACCAGCACCACAACCACCAAAGGTCAATTTTTCTACCACTGTTCAACAATGGCATGTAATTACAATTCTTGATCTAATCGTTCACAGCAGGGCGCTCCAGCGCCCACCAAGAGTCACTTTGAGGGCTTACAATGTTGTGACAAAACCAACACCTTGTTCCGCCATTTCTGCAGAGCGTATAGGGCAGGCCCCTACTTTCAAACATCCAACTTACAAACATCTCCTACTTGCAAACGGAAGGAGACAACAGCAAGTGAGATGAAAAAAGATGTACGACAAAACAAATTATACAGGGGTGATAACCCTTCCCTATGTTTTCCAAAAAGCTTAAAAATAGTTTTTTTGACTGGAGCTACACTTTAACCACTTGCCGACCGCCTCACGCCGATGTACGTCATCAGAATGGCACGGGCAGGCATAAGCACGTACATGTACGTGCTTTGCCTCCCGCGGGTCGGGGGCCCGATCGGGCCCCCGCCCGGTGCCTGCGGCGGTCGGTTTTCGTTCGGGAGCGATCCCGGACGAGGGGACGGCCATTCATTCATGGCCACCCCCTCGCGATCGCTCCCGACGAATGGAAATCCCCGGTGACATCACTTCCTCTCCTGTAATGTAAACACAGGAGAGGAAGTGATGTATTCTCTCCTCCGTGTCGGTATTTTTCGTTCCGACACGGAGGAGAGCGGATCAGTGAGTTGCACCAACACATCCCACACACAGTAGAACATGCCAGGCACACTCACACCCCCCCTTTACCCCCCGATCACCCCCCCAATTACCCCTGCCCCCCAGTCACAGTGACACCAATGTCATTTTTTTTTTTTTTTTTTTTTTTTTTTGCATTGGTGTCATTTGTGACTGTAATAACTGTTAGGGCAGTTAGGGTTAGCCCCCTTTAGTTCTAATGTACCCCCCTAACCCCCCCAATAAAGGTTTAACCCCGTGATCACCCCCCGTCGCCAGTGTCACTAAGGCTGGGTTCACATTGCAGCGGTTTATGAGAACGAATGTGATTCGCACCGCACTGCAGTGCAAATCACATCCGATCTCTGTGCGATTCGAGTTCAGCCATTCGCCGCACCCGCCGCACCCGCCACACCCGCCGCACCCGCCGCAAATTCGCACGGGACCCTTTTTTTGGCCCGCAGCAGAATCGGATCGCATGGGTGTTCACACCATGCGATCCGAGTTTGCAGATCGCACTGCGATATGCGAACTGATCTGGGGGTGTCAGTAACATTTCACTGACACTCCCAGCAGTTCGCATAGGGCAGTGTGAACTGCCGCCGGGAGGCATGCGATGCGGGAACCCGCCGCGGATTCGCGGCGTTTCCGCATCGCTCCAGTGTGAACCCAGCCTAATAAGCGATCATTTTTCTGATCGCCGTATTAGTGTCACAGGTGACGCTAGTTAGGCAGGTAGGTATTTAGGTTCGCCGCAGCTTTTTATAGCGCTAGGGACCCCCATATACTACCGCATAAAGCCCCCTGATTGCCCCCTAGTTAACCCTTTCACCAGTGATCACCATATAACTGTTACAGGTGACGCTGGTTGGTTAGTTATTTTTTTATAGTTTCAGGGCACCCGCCATTTATTACCTAATAAAGGTTTAACCCCCTGATCACCCGGCAGGTGTCATTTGTGACTAATAACTGTTAGGGCAGTTAGGGTTAGCCCCCTTTAGTTCTAAGGTACCCCCCTAACCCCCCCAATAAAGGTTTAACCCCGTGATCACCCCCCGTCGCCAGTGTCACTAAGGCTGGGTTCACATTGCAGCGGTTTATGAGAACGGATGTGATTCGCACCGCACTGCAGTGCAAATCACATCCGATCTCTGTGCGATTCGAGTTCAGCTATACAGATAGTATGGCTGAATTCGTGTCGCACCCGCCGCACCCGCCGCAAACTCGCACGGGACCCTTTTTTTGGTCCGCAGCAGAATCGGATCGCATGGGTGTTCACACCATGCGATCCAAGTTTGCAGATCGCACTGCGATATGCGAACTGATCTGGGGGTGTCATTAACATTTCACTGACACTCCCAGCAGTTCGCATAGGGCAGTGTGAACTGCCGCCGGGAGGCATGCGATGCGGGAACCCGCCGCGCATTCGTGGCGTTCCCGCATCGCTCCAGTGTGAACCCAGCCTAATAAGCGATCGTTTTTCTGATCGCTGTATTAGTGTCACAGGTGACGCTAGTTAGGCAGGTAGGTATTTAGGTTCGCCGCAGCTTTTTATAGCGCCAGGGACCCCCATATACTACCGCATAAAGCCCCCTGATTGCCCCCTAGTTAACCCTTTCACCAGTGATCACCATATAACTGTTACAGGTGACGCTGGTTGGTTAGTTATTTTTTTATAGTTTCAGGGCACCCGCCATTTATTACCTAGTCTCACTAGTGTACCCCTAAATTTAGGGGTGTCTACTTTCTAAAATGGGGTCATTTGGGGGGGGGGGTTTGTGCCATCTTGGCATTTTATGGCCTTCAAAACTGTAACGCCCTTAGAAAGCCTGAAGGCGGTGCTTGGTTTTTGGGGC
Organism: Lithobates pipiens; assembly: GCF_037356315.1. Classification (NCBI taxonomy): domain Eukaryota; kingdom Metazoa; phylum Chordata; class Amphibia; order Anura; family Ranidae; genus Lithobates; species Lithobates pipiens. The sequence goes on along the minus strand of NW_027507784.1, from coordinate 17,330,818 downwards.
CCCGTACGCGGCTAGGCTCCCAAAAAGTCCCACATATGTGGTATCCCCGTACTCAGGAGAAGCAGCAGAATTTATTTTGGGGTGTCATTTCACATATGCCCATGGCATGCGTGAGCAATATATCATTTAGTGACAACTTTGTGAAAAAAAAAAAAAGTTTGTAATTTTCCCGCAACTTGTGGCAAAATATAAAATATTCCATGGACTCAACATGCCTCTCAGCAAATAGCTTGGGGTGTCTACTTTCTAAAATGGGGTCATTTGTGGGGGTTTTGTGCCATCTTGGCATTTTATGGCCTTCAAAACTGTAATAGGTAGTGAGAAGTGAACTCAAAAAATTACGCCCTTAGAAAGCCTGAAGGCGGTGCTTGGTTTTCGGGGCCCCGTACGCGGCTAGGCTCCCAAAAAGTCCCACATATGTGGTATCCCCGTACTCAGGAGAAGCAGCAGAATTTATTTTGGGGTGTCATTTCACATATGCCCATGGCATGCATGAGCAATATATCATTTAGTGACAACTTTGTGAAAAAAAAAAAAAAAAAAAAAAAGTTTGTAATTTTCCCGCAACTTGTGGCAAAATATAAAATATTCCATGGACTCAACATGCCTCTCAGCAAATAGCTTGGGGTGTCTACTTTCTAAAATGGGGTCATTTGTGGGGGTTTTGTGCCATCTTGGCATTTTATGGCCTTCAAAACTGTAATAGGTAGTGAGGCGTGAAATCAAAAATTTACGCCCTTAGAAAGCCTGAAGGCGGTGCTTGGTTTTCGGGGCCCTGTACGCGGCTAGGCTCCCAAAAAGTCCCACATATGTGGTATCCCCGTACTCAGGAGAAGCAGCAGAATTTATTTTGGGGTGTCATTTCACATACGCCCATAGCATGTGTGAGCAATATATCATTTAGTGACAACTTTGTGTAAAAAAAAAAAAAAAATTTTTTTTTTGTCATTATTCAATCGCTTGAGGCAAAAAAATAAAATATTCAATGGGCTCAACATGCCTCTTATCAATTTCCTTAGGGGGTCTACTTTCCAAAATGGGGTCATTTGGGGGGGTTTTGTACTGCCCTGTCATTTTAGCACCTCAAGAAATGAGATAGACAGTCGTAAACTAAAAGCTGCGTAAATTCCAGAAAACGTACCTTAGTTTGTAGATGTGACAACTTTTGCGCAAACCAATAAATATACAATTATTGACTTTTTTTTTACCAAAGACATGTGGCTGAATACATTTTGGCCTAAATGTATGACTAAAATTGAGTTTATTGGATTTTTCTAATAACAAAAAGTAGAAAATATCATTTTTTTTCAAAATTTGCGGTCTTTTTACGTTTATATCGCAAAAAATAAAAATCGCAGAGGCAATCAAATACCATCAAAAGAAAGCTCTATTTGTGGGAAGAAAAGGACGCAAATTTTGTTTGGGTACAACATTGCATGACCGCGCAATTACCAGTTAAAGCAGCGCAGTGCCAAAGTGTAAAAAGACCTCTGGTCATTTACCAGCAAAATGGTCCGGTCTGAAAGTGGTTAAAAATGTACCAGTTGAAAATTACAAACAGATTCAACTTAACACAACAAACCTACACAGTCCCTGTCTTGTTTGCACCGCCTGTATACTGCTGTTCTGAATATATAGGGCCTGGGGGCCACACGCATTTCCTTTTTTTAATATGGGTACAGGGTTCCCCTTAATATGCGTACAAGACCCAAATGGGGCTGGTAATGGGCAGGGAGGGCTACCCATGGCATTTTTCTCAATGATTTTCAACCATATTGCAGGAACCAGATATAACATTAAAACCGCAAGCAGCTTTAAATGACGTTATTTCCGTTAAATGTCATTTTGTGCAGGGACTGTTCTAAACACAGGAAATACGTGGCACTTCACAAGCATACTACAGACACCCCCCAGGCACCATATTTAAAGGAATATTTCACTTTTTTTTCCACTTTAATCGTCATTAAAATCAGTGCTCCCGCCAAAACGGCCATTTTTAAAAAACATTTTAGGCATTGACCCATGTCCCCTGGGGCAGGAGCCAGGTCCCCAAACCCTTTTTAGGACAGTATCTTGCATATTAGCCGTTAAAATTAGCACTTTTAATTTCGAACGTTCGAGTCCCATAGACTTCAATGGGGTTCTAACGTTCGTACGAATTTGGGGTACGTTCGAAAGTTCTGGTGCGAACCGAACCGGGGGGTGTTCGGCTCATCCCTATTAAAGAGGAAGTAAACCCTGATGGGTTTTACTTCCTCTTTATTCCCCTGCAAAGTAAAAGCATAATAGGCTAATATGCATTGCAAACTAGCCCATTATGTGCCACCTACAAGCAAATGAATCCCGCAATGTCCCTGCTGGTGGCCGCGTCCATCTTCCCCCCTCTTCCTTCCGGGGCCACTGACTCCAACTCTGTGACTGCCTGGAGTTGCATGACGCCACTCCTGCTCATGTGCGAGAAAGCTGACGGTCACGGCACTGGCCTTATACAAACGGCACAATCGCGCCCTTTCTTTAGTGCTCATGCGCTGGTGATGTCGGCACAAGTGTATATGGTAAATATCTTCTAAACTGTGCAATATCTCCTAAACACCATAGAAATTGAAATGCCATATCTAGTTGTATGACTAGCACGTATATATTGTTCCAAATTGATGTAGTGGATCAATGAATTTCACAGTGGTCTTGCTTCTTTAGAATCCATACCCTTGTATTGACAAATAATGTTTCTCTACAAAAATAGTAACCTATAAATATAGCATTATAATAAAAAAACATATTTTTCCCACCATAAGACGCACTTCCCTCCCCCAAAAAATAGGGGAAAATGTGGGCGTGTCTTATGGAGTGAATACTGACCAGACCCCCCCCCCCCCGTCACCGCCACCACCATGTCAGAATACTGACGCTCGGATTCTCTGTAGAGAAGAGAGGAGGACAGGATGTGAGGCACATCCTGGAAGGGGCATACCAAGGGGAAGCAGAGGGGGAGGTCCGCCCCAGGGTGCCAAATCATGGGGAGGGTGTCAGTGGCATCACTATGGGGGTGCGCTCCATACCCAGGTCGGGGGACACCCACCAGAGGTGACACCATCCCGAGAGCGGCGAGAGACCTGGCTGTTTTTTTTTTCCAGCCGGAACATCCCGGCGTTGGGTCCTGGTGCAGTCTGTACCTTTCTGCTCCTCCCAACGGCAGCCACAGCTGCCAACTATGTCCCCAGTCCTCTGGACCTTCCTAGCTGCCGCCCACCTGGGTAGTATCTGAGGCAGAGAGCCATCCAGTCAGCCAGCCAGGCAGAGGGGGCTGTGGATTGCAATTGCAGTGTCCTCCCAGGTGAGCTGGTGGTAAGGGGGTGGGAGATTTGGGCTGGCATGGTATCCACTGCCCATTCACCTGAGCTGTTGTGACAGAAGGGGCAGAGGGGGTGTTTGTGTCTGCCCTGCCACCCTGAGCTGATCTGGGAAGGCGGGGGGTTGCTGTGTCCACCAGTGCCACCCAGGTATAGTGTAGCTGAGCTTATTTGATAGGGGGGGGGGGGGGTGGTATTGATGTGTGTCCACCACCCACCTATAGTAGTAGTACAATATTAAATATTTTAGTACACCATTTGGTTCAGAATATTTTTTTCTTGGTTTCCTCCTATAAAACCTAGGTTTGTCTTATGGACAACATACTCAAAAGTGGCAATTGAGTGTCCGGAGGATGGAGAGAGAGAAAAGGAAAGAAAAAAAAAACACATCCCCACCCCTAGGCCCAAATTGTCCTATCCTAAAACACCCAATGTTGAAGAATGCAAACTATGGGGGGGGGGGGGGGGGGGTGTCCCAATAATACTTTCTCCATGGTGAATGGTTGTGGATTCAGAAAAGGATATTACAAACAAACTTCTTTAGTACTCCACATCATGAAGTCACCAATTTATTTAGCATTTAGCCCATTAATTAGTATTTCATCTACTGGTAGAAATTGGTGAGCTTGAACACTTACTGCCTCTTTATACTGTACCTCTTGGAGATTCCAGTAGTAGGACTTTTTGACAGCAAAGGTCAGACGGAACGAATCCATCGCACAATTTGATCATGTGTGGGCTCCATCGGACCTTTGCTGTCCAAAAATCTGACGGACTTTAGAAATAGAACATGTTTCAATTTTTTTCGCCGGAACTCCGCCGGACCCGGTTGCTATCGAGAAATCCCTTTGTGTGTGTGCTAGTCTGACGGACAAAAACCAACGCTAGGGCAGCTATTGGCTACTGGCTATGAACTTCCTTATTCTAGTCCGGTCGTACGTAATCACGTTCAAATCCGTCAGACTTTGGTGTGATTGTGTGTGGCCAAGTCCGTTCATTCGGGAAAGTCCATCAGAACTCTGCAGAAAGTCAGTCGGGGAGACGGTCGGACCTAGTCCGTCGAAAAGTCGGGTCGTGTGTATGCGGCATTAGATTCTCACACATCTTTCAACAACAAAAAATATTCTCCTGAAGTACAGATTGTAGGTTAAATATCTGATCTGGAGAGTGGGGCCCCATTTTAACCACTTGCCTACTGGGCACTTAAACACCTTTCCTGCCCAGACCAATTTTCAGCTTTTGGTGCTCTCACAATTTGAATGACAATTACTCAGTCATGCAACACTGTACCCAGATGAATTTTTTGTACTTTTTTTCCCACAAATAGAGCTTTCTTTTGGTGGTATTTGAACACCTCTGGGGTTTTTACTTTTTGCGCTATAAATGAAAAAAAAAACGAAAATTTTGAAAAAAAACGCATACTTCTTTGTTTCTGAGACAAAATTATGCAAATTATACATTTTTCTTCATAAATTTTGGCCACAATTTATACTGCTACATATCTTTAGTAAAAATAACCCAAATTAGTGGATATTATTTGGTCTTTGAGAAAGTTAGAGAGTCTACAAGCTGTGGTGCGAATCATACAAAATTTATCACATCTGATGTACTGGTGGCCTATCTCACTTCTTGTGACCCGAACAAGCCAGGAAAGTACAAATACCCCCCAAATCACCCCTTTTTGGAAAGTAGACATTCCAAGGTATTTAGTAAGAGGCAGGGTGAGCTTTTTGATGTTGTCATTGTTTCCCACAATTCTTTGCAAAATTAAGATTTTTAATTTTTTTATTTATTTTCCATAAAATTGTCATTGTAATAGGTTATTTCTCTCAAGTGGCATGTGTATACCACAAATGACACCCCCCAAAAAATTCTGCTACTCCTCCTGAGTATTACAATACCACATGTGTGTGACTTTTTCACAGCCTGGCCACATAGAGAGGCCCAACATGCAGGGAGCGCCGTCACATGTTCTAGGAGCATAAATTACACATCTAACTTGTTGACTAACTATTACACTTTTGAAGGCCCTGGAGCACCAGGACAATGACACGTGGCACTGATGACAGATGGCACTGATACGTGGCACTGATGACACTTATAGGTGGCACTGATGACACGTGACACTGATGACAGATGGCACTAATATGCGGCACTGATGACAGATGGCACTTATATGTGGCACTGATGACAGATGGCACTTATACGTGGCACTGATGACATGTGGCACTAATACGTGGCACTGATGACAGATGGCACTAATACGTGGCACTAATACGTGGCACCGATGGCAGATGGCACTAATACGTGGCACCGATGACGCGTGACGCTGATGACAGATGGCACTGATAAGTGGCATTGATGACACGTGACACTGACAACAGATGTCACGTGACACTGACAGGTGGCATTGATGACAAATGGCACTGATACGTGGCACTGGTGACAGATGGCACTAATATGTGGCACTGATGACAGATGGCACTATGTGGCACTGATGACACGTGGCTCTGATGACAGATGGCACTTATACGTGGCACTGATGACAGATGGCACTGGGAACAAATGGCAGTGACAACAGGTGGCACTGGGGACAGATAGCACTAACAGGTGGCACTGGGGGCAGGTGGCTCTGGGGAGGATGGCACTGGGGAGGATGGCACTGGGGAGGATGGCACTGGGGAAGAATGGCACTGGGGGAGGATGGCACTGGGGGAGGATGGCACTGGGATGGATGACACATTTTTTTCCTTTTTTTTTTTTTAAACTTACGGCCGCTGCAGCCGTTGATCTCTCCCCTCTCACATGCTGTCTGTGTGAGGAGGGAGAGCGGCGCTGAAAGATGATTTCATATTTTTATATATGAGATCATCTCCCATTGGACACGCCGATCGCGCTGTAAACGGCCGCTGTGATTGGCCGTTTACAGCAATCTGTGACTGGCTGTGTCCGAGGGACATGGCCAGCACAGAACTTCCCCGATGCGCACTCGCGGGAGCATGCATTGCGGAAGTAAACAGGAGGCCATCCAGGGACTCGTCCTCATGGCAGTAAGCATCCGCTCTGTAGCCGTCTTTCGGCTATAGGGCGGGCGCGAAGCGGTTAACGTACAAGCTCAAGAACTCAAGCATTTTTTTTCCCTCAAAAGAATCAACAAATATTAAGGTTGTTGGATTTCCTAGTATCTACCAAAAGCTGAAATATGATTTTTGTTTGTAGTATTAGCCCAAAATAAATAAAGAAACACAATATGGCGCTCCGGGCCTCTGCTGGATGTAAGCCTCTACTGCGTTATTTTGCATATACCCAAAGCTTGGCAGCAGTGAGATAACACAAGGCCTTGGCCACCTGCAATGACAAAGCAGTTCTTAAAATAATAAGGTAATATCATTTTACTTCAAGCCCTATGCACATGAAAAGTGTAGGGAAATAAGTATATGGCTCCTCGTTCCTAAAAGCAGCCATTTATTGCGGCTAATCTGGTCTTTAAGTCCTTGTACACACGGTCGGAGAATCCGTCGGAATGTGTCCTATCGGACCGTGTCGTCGGATAATCCGACTGTGTGTGGTATGCATCGGACTGATTCCATCAGAATATCCGTCGGACCCAATTTTCCAACATGTTGGAAATATTTCCCGTCCAACTGGTCAGATTGGACATACTCCGATCATGTGTAGAGAATTCCGATCGGACAAAGTGCCACGCATGCTCAGATCAAATTCCTACATCAAAGCTATTTGGTACTAGCGTGAACGTAGTCCCATCGTAACGAAATTACGTCATCACGTTCTGAAAGATCAGATTTTTCGCCAACTTTGTCCGACCGTGTGTATGCAACAGTTTAGGACAAGATCCGACGGGCAAAATCCGACGGATTTGGTTGTGGAAATCTCCGACCGTGTGTACAGGGGCTTAGACTTTTTTGAGGGATCTAATTCAGTAATTTCATCATCTCTTTCATGTGTTCCCATCTTAGAAATAGATGAGGTACGAGTGCCAGGCGCTAAAGTCTTTATTACTGTAGCATGGACTCCAAAGACTTTAGCAAAATACACTTTTCCTGAGATTTACAATACAGTTAATGCAGTTGACGTCATCCATCTTTTGAGATTGGACAGTGTCAGTTGCTGTACCTTCTAAAAAAGACAAAAGCTGTAGATATGCATTTTTTATCCAAGGTCAAATCATTAGAAAAAGTAAAAAAAAAAGCTATTAATGCTAAACAGGGCTTTTTTTCTCAAAGAAAAGGTGCAGGAACCTCCCCCCCCCCCCTTTTGATGCACCCCTAAGACCCATACACACTATCAGTTTTTCTGCTGAGTTTTTCCTTCAGATTTACCAAAACCATATAATATGAGATCAAACCTTAGGAATTTCAATTTGTATGCAATCAGGCCGGCCCTTCTACTACATGGTTTTGGTAAACCTGAAGGAAAAAAATCAACAGAAAATCTGATAGTGTGTATGGGGCTTTAGTCTCTGCCCCCTACCTACCTCTGAGCACCATCCCTTGGTTCCACCCCCTACCCACCTCCCAGTACCGCCCCTTTTAGAGAATAGAGAACCAAGTATCATTTCGTGCTACTAAGTAATTTGTATTCAATTTTATAGACCCTAGCAACAATAGATCCTCCACACAACAATAGCCCTCCCTGGCAACAATAGACCCCCCAGTAACAATAGACCCCCCAGCAACAAAATACCCACCCAGCAACAATAGACCCACTCAACAGCAACAACAGATCTACCAGAAGCCAACATCAATAGACCCTCCAGTAGCCAGCAACAATAAATATCTCCCTCAACAGTAGATCCCTCCAAGCAACAATTAACCCCCCCCATCAAGAGACACTCCCCCCCACCAACAACAATAGACCTACCCAGCAACAATAGACCCCCACACAAAAATAGATCCTCAGTGACAATAGATCCCCCAGCAGCCAGCATCAATAGACTCTCCGGCACTCCTTACCATAAAATACTTTCAGTGCTGGAGGTGCCAGAACTGCGTTCCCGATGAAAAAAAGCCCTTAAAGCGGGAGTCCGCCGGGAGTCCGCCGTTTTTTTTTTTTTAAAAAGCCAGCAGCTACAAATACTGCAGCTGCTGACTTTTAAAATAGTGACACTTACCTGTCCAGCGTGCCCGCGATGTCGGCACCCGAAGCCGATCTCTCGATCGTCTCTCGGGTGCTGCCGCCGCCATCTTGGGTATGGGAATCAGGAAGTGGAGCCTTTCGGCTTCATTTCCTGGTTCCCTACTGCGCATGCGCGAGTCACGCTGCGCAATAAGGATGGTCCCCGCTGTCTCTGGGATCCGTGTGTTTCCCAGCAGGCTGCGGGGGACCTTCGGAAAGGGGCGTAGATTCTGCGGAAAGGGGCGTACCTTCTGCAGAATCTACTCCGGAAGTGGGTGCAGATACCTGTACTGTACAGGTACCTGCACCCCCCTCCCCCCTGAAAGGTGCCAATTGTGGCGCCGGAGGGGGGGAGGGTTCCAATGAGCGGAAGCTCCATTTTAGGGTGGACCTCCGCTTTAATGATTATGCCCTGTACACACATAGGATTTTCCGATAACAAAGCCTTGGATTTTTTTCAGAAGGATGTTGGCTCAAACTTGTCTTGCATACACACGGTTACACAAATGTTGTTGGAAATTCCGAATGTCAAGAACGTGGTGAGGTACAACATGTACAACGAGCCGAGAAAAATGAAGCTCAATAGCCAGTGTGGCTCTTCTGCTTGATTCCGAACATGCATGGACATTTGTGCATCGGAATTGTGTACACACGATCGGAATTTCTGACAACAAGTTTTGTTGTCGGAAAATTTGAGAACCTGCTCTCGAACATTTGTTGGTGGAAAGTCCGTCAACAAATTTTCTATGGAGTGTACATACGGTCGGACTTTCCGACAACAAGCTCACATCCAACATTTGTTGTCGGAAAATCACATTGTTTGTACAGGGCATACGAGTCAGTGATCCACACCGATCACTGACTCTGTTCATTGATAACTGAGGCATAATAAACTGTGTTTACTATGCTTCAAATAAAGGGAAAGCTCTGTACAGAGCTATTACTGTCCGCTAATTCTGTACAGCTGAGACTGCAGATATGGGGATTGGGGGCTGTGTCCTCAGGCTGCTTTCTCTGTCTCAAAGGTGGAACATCAGACGTCTGTTTAAACCCTTGATAATACACCAAAGCCCCCCCCCCCCCCCCAACGGGGCTCCTATTTAAAAAAAATAAAAAATAAAAAATAAAATTGTAAAAATAAATTAAATAAAATGTTTAAAACGAATAAACAAATAGAATAACAAAAATAAAACTGCTGACACCAGTGGTAGAACTACCAGGGTGACAAAGGTCGCACTTGCAGTCAGGCCCTGGTGTTTCGCCATCATGGGGGGGGCCCTTTATGAATTCTTTCACCAGGGTCCTGAAGGATCTAGTTACGCCTCTGATTATATGCTTACCACGTATAAACCACAACTAAAATATGCTCGTCACTGCAGACAAATGTACTTAGTGTATGTCTCTACTGTGTATTGTTCTTTATTTACCCCCTTCCTCCCGAGCGTACGCAGATAAGCGGCCTCAGCTTTCGGGGGTTATACCAGGATAATACCCGCAGCTGCAGCCATCATCCCGGTACTGTTTTTTAGAGGGGGCGATCGGCTATCCTGGCATAACAACCGATGTGGCTAAAAGCCGCTCAATTGTTATCCCGGAGGAGCAGGAAGGGACAACCCCCCTCCCGCCGCCTCCCACGCTCTGACCGGGCTTCCCGTCCCACCAGGAGACCCGATCCTCGTTCCTCCACTTCCGGCAGCTACAGAGAGACCAGTCTCCTGAATGTAAACAAGGATGCGACGTCACAACATCACTTCCTGTTTACTCGGCTGCAAATGGCGCCGGATTTAAAAAAATATGCAGCATTCAGAATCGCAGTTTTCAGCGATCTGAATACTTTGAAGTGCAAAGGAGGGATTGGAGGTCTTTTAGACCCCCCCCCCCCGATCCCTCCATAAAGAGGACCTGTCACCACTTTTTACTGTCACAAGGGATGTTTACATTCCTTGTGACAGCAATAAAAGTGATCACATTTTTTTTTTTTTTAAATACAATTTAATAATCTAAAAATAAATTAAAATTAAAGCACCACCGTCCCCGTGAGCTTGCGCAGCAAAGAAAACGCATACGGAAGTCGGGCCCACATATATAAACAGTGTTCAAATCACATATGTTAGGTATCGCCGCGATCTTCAGAGCGAGAGCAATAATTCTAGCACTACACCTCCTCTGTAACTCTAACCTGGTAACCGTAAAAAAAAAAAAAAAAAATTAAAGTGTCGCCTATGGAGATTTTTAGGTACCGTAGTTTGTCGCCATTCCACGAGTGCGTGCAATTATAAAGTGTGACATGTTTGGTATCTGTTTACTCGGCGTAACATCATCTTTCACATTATATAAAAAAAATTGGGCTAACTTTAGACCCCTTTCACAACACACCGCCCATAGCGTTGGCGGTAAAACGCCGCTATTTTTGGCCGCTAGCGGGACGCTTTTACCCCCGCTAGCGGCCAAGAAAGGGTTAAAACCGCCAGCAATACGCCAGTAAACACACCGCTCCTTCACCGCTCCAAAGAAGCTGCTGGCAGGACTTTTCCCTGACGTCCTGCCAGCGCACCACTGTAGTGTGAAAGCCCTACACACAATGGTACAGCTTTTTTAGGGCGGGTTGCAGGCGCTATTTCTAACGCTATAGCACCTGCAAAATGCCCTGGTGTGAAAGGGGTCTTACTGTTTCGTTTTTTTCAAAATTCACGAAAATGTCCCTTTTCCCCAAAAGTTGTGTTTAAAACACTGCTGCACAAATACCGTGTGACATAAAATATTGCAACAATCACCATTTTATTCTCTAGGGTCTCTGCTAAATATATCTATCTATCTATATATATATATAATGTTTGGGGAATCTAATTCATTTTCTAGCAAAAAATATGTATTTTAACTTGTAAACACCAAATGTCAGAAATAGGCTTAGGACACCAAATGTTAGAAATAGGCTTAGGACACCAAATGTCAGAATGGGCTTAGGACACCAAATGCCAGAAATAGGCTTAGGACACCAAATGTTAGAAATAGGCTTAGGACACCAAATGTTAGAAATAGGCTTAGGACACCAAATGTTAGAAATAGGCTTAGGACACCAAATGTCACAATGGGCTTAGGACACCAAATGCCAGAAAAAGGCTTAGGATACCAAATGCCAGAAATAGGCTTAGGACACCAAATGTCAGAATGGGCTTAGGACACCAAATGTCAGAAATAGGCTTAGGACACCAAATGTCAGAATGGGCTTAGGACACCAAGTGTCAGAATGGGCTTAGGACACCAAATGTCAGAATGGGCTTAGGACACCAAATGTCAGAATGGGCTTAGGACACCAAATGTCAGAATGGGCTTAGGACACCAAATGCCAGAAAAAGGCTTAGGACACCAAATGCCAGAAATAGGCTTATGACACCAAATGCCAGAAATAGGCTTAGGACACCAATTGCCAGAAAAGATTTAGGACACCAAATGCCAGAAATAGGCTTAGGACACCAAATGCCAGAAAAAGGCTTAGGACACCAAATGCCAGAAAAAGGCTTAGGACACCAAATGGCAGAAATAGGCTTAGGACTAGTGATGGACGAACTTCTGACGGGACGTTTCGCGAACGCGGACCGCGAACGCGGCCGATAGTTTGCAAACCGGAACGTTCGTGGCGGGCCTTCGCAAACCTACAGGTCAAATTTGCAGCCACAAAATAATTAATAGCTGTGCAAACATAGTCCCACTACATGGCCAATGACATAACACATGTATGAGGTGAATCTGGGATCGACAACTACAAGCATTCTTTTTTTATATGGGAAATTGTTGTGACAATTCAGGACTGTGGAGCGCATGAAGGCAATGGAGGAGAGGGAAGATCAGGGACCAGGGTAGGCAAAGAAGAGGGTGCAGGAGATGATCACCAGCAGCGTGGCATACAGCAATGACACCTGCACCGTAATAGAGAGTACTGACATCAGCAGCGTGACATAAAGCACTCACACCAGCACCGTGATATGCAGCACTGACAGAAGCACCGTGATAGAGAGCACTGACATCAGCAGCGGGACATACAGCAATGACACCTGCAATGTGATAGAGTCATCTGACACCAGCACCGTGATAGAGAGTACTGACATCAGCAGCATGACATAAAGCACTCACACCAGCACCATGATATACAGCACTGACAGCAGCACCGTGATAGAGAGCACTGACATCAGCACCGTGATATACAGCACTGACACCTGCACGGTAAGCAGCCCCAGGAGGAAGTCAGCATAGCACAGGGATGGTGGGAGCCCCTCATAATGAGCATAGCACAGGGATGGTGGGAGCCCCTCATAATGAGCATAGCACAGGGATGGTGGGAGCCCCTCATAATAAGCAGCCCCAGGAGGATGTCAGCATAGCACAGGGATGGTGGGAGCCCCTCATAATAAGCAGCCCCAGGAGGATGTCTGCATAGCACAGGGATGGTGGGAGCCCCTCATAATAAGCAGCCCCAGGAGGATGTCAGCATAGCACAAGGATGGTGGGAGCCCCTCATAATAAGCAGCCCCAGGAGTAAGTCAGCACAGCACAGGGATGGTGGGAGCCCCTCATAATATGCACAGCAGAGGTACAGCCCCAGGAGGATGTCAGCACAGCACAGGGATGGTGGGAGCCCCTCATAATAAGCAGCCCCAGTAGAAATATGACACCGCTCAACCTCTTCAAAGAGGAGGGTACGGGCATATAGTACGGTGTGCTTTTTTTGGGCAAGGAAGTGAGCCAAATGAAGAAAGAAGGTCTCTGTGCTCGATTAAAAAAATTGTTTATAGACATATACATGGTCTACTGATCACATGTGTTGAATTCCTCCGAGATCCATGCCTCATTCATTTTTAGAAATGTGAGGTAGTTAACACTGTCGTGAGCTAGGCGAGCACGCTTATCGGTCACGATCCCCCCTGCTGCGCTGAATGTCCTTTCGGACAGGACACTGGATGGGAGGCGAACTTCGCAAACCTATAGGTCAAATTTGCAGCCACAAAATAATTATTAGCTGTGCAAACATAGTCCCACCACATGGCCAATGACATAACACATGTATGAGGTGAATCTGGGATCGACAACTACAAGCATTATTTTTTTATATCGGAAATTGTTGTGACAATTCTGGACTGTGGAGCGCATGAAGGCAATGGAGGAGAGGGAAGGTCAGGGACCAGGGTAGGCAAAGAAGAGGGTGCAGGAGATGATCACCAGCAGTGTGACATACAGCAATGACACCTGCACCGTGATAGAGTCATCTGACAGCAGCATCGTGATACAGAGCACTGACATCAGCAGCGTGACATACAGCAATGACACCTGCACCATGATAGAGTGATCTGACAACAGCACCGTGATAGAGAGCACTGACATCAGCAGCGTGACATAAAGCACTCACACCAGCACCGTGATATACAGCACTGACAGCAGCACCGTGATAGAGAGCACTGACATCAGCAGCGTGAGATAAAGCACTCACACCAGCACCGTGATATACAGCACTGACAGCAGCACTGTGATAGAGAGCATTGACATTAGCACCGTGATATACAGCACTGACACCTGCACCGTAAGCAGCCCCAGGAGGAAGTCAGCACAGCACAGGGATGGTGGGAGCCCCTCATAATGAACATAGCACAGGGATGGTGGGAGCACCTCAAAATATGCACAGCAGAGGTACAGCCCCAGGAGGAAGTTAGCACATCACAGGGATGGTGGGAGTCCCTCATAATATGCACAGCAGAGGTACAGCCCCAGGAGGATGTCAGCACAGCACAGGGATGGTGGGAGCCCCTCATAATAAGCAGCCCCAGTAGAAATATGACACCGCTCAACCTCTTCAAAGAGGAGGGTACGGGCATACAGTACGGTGTGCTTTTTTTGGACAAGGAAGTGAGCCAAATGAAGAAAGAAGGTCTCTGTGCTCGATTAAAAAAATTGTTTATAGACATATACATGGTCTACTGGTCACATGTGTTGAATTCCTCCGAGATCCATGCCTCATTCATTTTTAGAAATGTGAGGTAGTTAACACTGTCGTGAGCTAGGCGAGTACGCTTATCGGTCACGATCCCCCCTGCTGCGCTGAACGTCCTTTCGGACAGGACACTGGATGAGGGGCAAGCCAACAGTTCGATTGCAAATTGGGCAAGCTCTGGCCAGAGGTCAAGCCTGCCCACCCAGTAGTCCAGGGGTTCATCACTCCTCAGAGCGTCCACATCCCGATGTAGTCGGACACCTGACGGTCTAGGCGTTCCCTGATGCTGGATCGGGATGACACCTGTCGATGGGTCGGCTGAAAGAATGACCTCATATCCGAAGTCACCAACACATCTTCAAACCGGCCTCTTCTTGCAGGCGCTGTTGGATTGGTACCCGCAACTCCTTCTCTGGGAGTGGGAATTGCTCCTCTGGCAGCGCACGCAAAAGCAGAATGCAGTGTTTCTCGAAGCAAGGCCTGGAAGTGCTGCATTCTGACAGCCCTCTGCGACGGCGGTAACATTTCTGCCATTTTGTGTTTGTACCAAGGGTCTAAGTACGTTGCCACCCAGTACTGGTCCTTGACCCTTATGCTTTTTATACGGGGGTCCCTATTAAAACACTGGAGCATGACGGCCCCCATTTGCACTAAACTGGAAGCGGTGTGGTGGCCTGGCTCCTGCTCATCATCCAGGATAATGTCATCCTCTTCATTCTCCTCTCCCCATCCACGCACAACAGGGATCCCAGAAAGGTTTAAAGCATGCTCTTCTTGCTCCTCCTCATCCGCCCCGGCACCATCCTCCTCTGACTCCTCTTCAGACTCCTGTTGTTGACTTGTCTCAGATAGAGTAGCCCCCCTGGGAATTCATCCAGCATTGCGACTTCCTCATCTTCCCGCTCCTGCTCCTCCACAGCTTGATCAATGACACGACGCAATGCACGCTCCATAAAGAAGGCATAAGGTACCATGTCACTGATGGCGCCATGGCTGCCACTGACCAGTTTGGTGATCTCCTCAAATGGGCGCAGAAGTCTGCATGCGTTGCGCATGAGCAGCCACTGGCGCGGTGAAAAAAACCCAGCTCCCCAGAACCGGTTCTGCCGCAGAGTTCATACAGGTAGACGTTAACTGCACGTTTCTGCTGGAGCCGCCTATCAAGCATATAGAAGGTTGAGTTCCATCGCGTCGGGCAATCGCAAATATGACGTCTGACCGGCAGATTGTGTCGCCGCTGAATGTCAGCAAGGCGAGCCATGGCCGTGTAAGATCTTCTGAAATGGGCCGAGATTTTCCTTGCCTGCCGCAAGATGTCCTGGACCCCAGGGTATTTGACAAGGAATCGCTGCACGACCAAGTTTAAGACGTGTGCCATGCATTGCATTGATTTTGCCCTGTTTCAATGCGCTAAGCAGATTGGCACCGTTGTCACACACCACTTTACCAACTGTCAAATTGAGCGGTGTTAGCCACTGATCTGCCTGTGAACGCAAAGCTGAAAGGAGTGCCGGGCCAGTGTGGCTCTTGGCTTCCAGGCACAACAGACGCAGCACGGCATGGCAACATCTCACCTGGCATGTGGAATAGGCGCAGCGGAGGAGACGCTAGCAGCGGAAAAGGAGGAGTCAGCTGAGGAGGAGAGGGAGGAGGATGGAGTAGGAGGAGGAGGAGAAGAAGAGTCAGGCCTGCATGCAATCCGTGGCGGTAAAACCAAATCTACACGGGTGCCACGGGTTACATGCTTGACGGCCGTCAGAAGGTTCACCCAGTGGGCAGTAAAAGTGATATACCTTCCCTGCCCGTGTTTGCTAGACCACGTGTCTGTGGTCAGATGTATCTTGGCACCGACACTGTGTGCCAGAGATACATTCACTTGCTGCTGAACATGGCCATATAGCTCTGGGATGCCCTTCTCTGAGAAATACTTCCTTCCTGGGACCTTCCATTGTGGTATTCCAATGGCCACAAATTTGTGAAAGGCCTCCGAGTCCACCAGTTTATATGGCAGTAGTTGGCGGGCTATGAGTTCTGACAAGCCAGCCGTCAACCGTTGGGCAAGAGGGTTATCTGGCGTCATCATTTTTTATTCAAATAATTTTTATTGGAATTTTATAGAAAAACATACAAATTACAGTCAGTACAAGCTTTGACAATTAGTTACACTTGGAGATACATATCCGCAACCATCAAATAGCGATTCATTATCAAAATAGTGTCATCCCCCGTGTACTGAACAGATACACGTAGAGGGCTTGGATAATATGTAGGGCCTACCCCCCCGGGTGGACCCAGGCGAGCTCCCTAGGAGATCGCATCCCCCCGAGCGGGTACTCCCCCGCTTTGATTCATTCTGCTAGGTATAAGGTGAAGCGGAAGAGCCTACTTTAGCACAGTGTACTTTGAAAATTACTGATGTCTCACTAACTGACTGCAGTTTATCATTAAACAATTGGACTGTATAGTGAATAACAGTTTTAATAACATCTCAAAACTCAAAACTTGAAACATGAAAGTCAGTCTTGACAAAAGTAGCGTTACCTATTCCCTCATTCACTCCCAGTGAAGGCGGGCTGACCCTTATTGCTATATATCGAATACCACTGGTGCCATGGGGCCCATAACTCGTTTGTTTCCTCATACTTCCCTTGTATGGAAGAATGTAAAAGTTTGTACTGGCTATGTGTGTGCACAGTAGTCATAACTTCCAAAAGGGATGGGGCTGCGGTATCTCGTCAGTGCCTAAGGATTATTAATCTGGTAGCCAACAGCACGTGTGAAACTACTGTTCTATGTGTAATAGGAAATTTGTCCAGGTCGAGCGAGAGTATAGCCGTCTCTGGATCCAATTTCCCTTGCGTTCCTGTAATGTTGTAGATAGCTCGCTCTATTTGTTTACAAAGTGGGTCTATTTTAGGACAGTGCCAGAGGACATGGCTCAAAGATCCATATCCCCCGCAACTTCTCCAGCACTCAGACGATGTTGTGTCATACATTTTCGAGAGGCGGCTCGGGGTTAAGTACCATCTAAGCGTAATTTTCTGTTGCATTTCTCGCAGATTGGTGCTTTTAGTGGACATGGACCTTTCCTAGTTTCATTTCCCATGCCTCCATATTATGCGATTTCTCGCACAGGTTTTTCCCCTGAAGTCCCATGTATATTATGGAAATCCCCCTTGAGTTATTTTGTTTATCTGTATAGAAGCGGTGTAATTTAGAGGGAAGTAAAAACTTTACGTTAGTGTCTTTCTTGAGGAGCTGTGATAGCTGTAAGTATCTGTAGTACTCCCGTTCCGGCAGGTTAAATTCCTGGGAAAGAGAGGAATAGGGATGAGCTTCGTGTTCGAGTCGAACGCATGTTCGACTCGAACATCGGTCGTTCGTGCGTTCGCCGAATTCCGAACGTTTGGGCCGTTTGCGGCAAAATTCGTGTGGCCCACAATGCACTGCGATGGCGCAATGCATTGCTGTCTCACGATTGGCCAAGCATGCACTGTGACCCCGCATGCTTGGCCAATAGCAGCGCCAGCAGCGAGGAGAGCAATGGTTGGACACAGGCATCCTGCCTGTGGCCAATCATAGCTCAGCCTGTGTAGTGCACGCCCCACACTATATAAAGCCGCCTTTCAGGCGGCCTCGTGTAGTGTTTGTTAGCATCTGAAGCAGTGGGTGTTCTGTGTACCTTCAACACAGTTACACACCAATCGTTTTTGGCTGATTTACTATTTTGCTCTTGTGTAGTGGTTACTGTCTGTGCCCTGACCGCAGTATACACCACTATATTCACCTCACCTATATAGCTAGTGATCTAGCTTTAATAATAGAGCTTGCAGTCAGTAGTGTTAGTGCGTGCTGTCTGCGTGCTCTGTACCCAGTACATACCACTATATACACCTACATAGCTGTTCTCTATTTGAGCCCGATTGTCATCTGCTGGAGTTATTGGAAGTTGTGCTGTGCTTCCAGCACAGCACAGTATACATCTGTATATACCCCTTTAACTCTGCTGTTTTCTGGTTATTGTCTGCGTGCCCTGACCGCAGTATACACCGTGATATTCACCTCACCTATATAGCTAGTGGTCCATCTTTAACAATAGAGCTTGCAGTCAGTAGTGTCACTCAGGAGATAGTGTGTGCTGTGTGCGTGCTCTGTACCCAGTACATACCGCTATTATCCACCTACATAGCTGTTCTCTATTTGGGCCCGATTGTCATCTGCGGGAGTTATTGGAAGTTGTGTGTGCCTCCAGCACAGCACAGTATACATCTGTATATACCCCTTTAACTCTGCTGTTTTCTGGTTATTGTCTGCGTGCCCTGACCGCAGTATACACCGTGATATTCACCTCACCTATATAGCTAGTGGTCCATCTTTAACAATAGAGCTTGCAGTCAGTAGTGTCACTCAGGAGATAGTGCATGCTGTGTGCGTGCTCTGTACCCAGTACATACCGCTATTATCCACCTACATAGCTGTTCTCTATTTGGGCCCGATTGTCATCTGCGGGAGTTATTGGAAGTTGTGTGTGCCTCCAGCACAGCACAGTATACATCTGTATATACCCCTTTAACTCTGCTGTTCTATAAAAAAGGCATCTGCAGGAGTTAGTGGGTGTTGTGTGCCTCCAGCACAATATAAACTACCCAACTGCTGTTTTACCCAACTCCCTTCAGGCCATTACCATGTCTGGAAGGCCAGCAAGGAGAGGCAGACAGGCGCGAGCCGATAAAAGAGGGCAAGCAGGCTCTGTGTCTAGAGACAACAGTGCTGGTCGTGGACGCGGTGCATTGTCATCAGCACGTGGCCCTGGGACATGCTTGTCCTTCTTTTCTGCAGCTGGACATGTTGAACCGCAACATGCCAACGACTTGGTAGAGTGGATGACCAAGCCCTCTTCATCCTCCTCATCCTCTCTCACCCAGTCTCAGGGTAGTAGAAAAGCAGCTGCCAACACATCGTCGTCCCTCCTCTCAATGTCATCATCAGTGACTCCTTCCCTAGACCCACCACGTCCTCCTGAGGAGTCTCCTGAACTCTTTGAGCACAGTGTTGGGTACATGCTCCAGGAGGATGCCCAGTGTTTGGTGGGCTCTGATGATGACACTCAGCTAGAGGAAGGCAGTAGCGTGAGCGCAGAGAGAGAGGATGCTCAAGAAGCACAGCAATCTGGCAGTCATGTTCCACAAGCTGCAGCATACTGCCAGGTTTGCTACAGCGATGAAGAGGGAGGGGATGATGAGGGCACTGACTCCACATGGGTGCCTGGAAGGAGGGAGGAGGAGGAGGAGGAGGCACATGTCCAACGAGGCAGGATGCCCTCCGGGGGCCAGCTTAGGGGCAGCACACCGACGGAATCACACCGCAGAGCTCCGCCTGCGCAGAGCGTTTCCTCTGTGCGTTATTCTAAAAGTTCTTTGGTGTGGGCCTTTTTTGAGACGAGTGCATCAGATCGCACCGCTGCTATTTGCAACATATGTCTCAAGCGTATCTCACGTGGCCAAAACATCAGCCGCTTGGGCACCACATGCTTGACCAGACATATGTTGACCTGCCATGCAGCTCGTTGGCAAGCGTACCTGAAAGACCCACACCAAAGAACAAAGCGGACCTCTCCTTGCTCCTCATCAGCTGGCATCTCTAACCCCACTAGACCTTCAGTCCTCTCTGAAACCTGCTCTGAGAGGAATGAAGGTGTAGAATTAGGTGTGTCACAGCCAAGTGCTTCCGGGAACTCTGCTAGTGGTACATCCACATCCGATTATAGCAGGCAAATGTCCCTGCCCCAGCTGCTGGACCGGCGGAAGAAGTTTACTCCCAGCCATCCACATGCCCAGCGGTTGAATGCTAGCTTGGCTAAATTGCTAGCACTTCAACTGCTGCCTTTTCAGTTGGTAGACTCGGCCCCCTTCCGTGAGTTTGTACAATGTGCGGTTCCTCAGTGGCAGGTCCCCAAACGCCACTTTTTCTCACGGAAGGCGATTCCGGCTCTCTACCGGCATGTGGAAGGCAATGTCCTTGCCTCGCTGGACAGGGCGGTCAGCAGTAAGGTGCGTATTACCGCTGACTCATGGTCCAGCAGGCATGGACAGGGACGTTACCTGTCTTTCACGGCCCATTGGGTCACCCTTCTGGCTGCTGGGAAGGATGCAGGACAAGGTGCAGTAGTGTTGGAGGTTGTTCCGCCACCACGCCTCCAAAATGCTACTATTGGTTGTGACACACCTCTCTCCTCCACCCCCTCCTCTTCTTCTTCCTCCATGGCCTCTTCCAGTGCTCTGTCCTCAGAACCAGCGGTGCTCCGTAGGCGTTGCAGGGGCTACGCAAGTACGCAGGCAAAACGATGCCATGCCGTGCTTGCGCTGGTTTGTTTGGGGGACAGGAGCCACACTGGGGTGGATGTTTTGTCAGCTCTGCAGGGGCAGGCCGAGAGGTGGTTGACGCCACGCCAGCTTAAGCCAGGAATGGTGGTTTGCGACAATGGCACCAACCTCCTCTCCGCCCTCCGACAGGGACAACTGACCCATGTGCCCTGTGTAGCTCACGTCCTTAACCTGGTGGTGCAGCGGTTCTTGGGCAGGTACCCCGGCTTACAGGATGTCCTGAAACAGGCCAGGAGAGTCTGTGTGCATTTCCGCCGATCATTTAATGCCTGTGCTCGGCTGGCTGAGCTCCAAAAGGAGTTGAACCTGCCCAAGAACCGCCTTATATGTGACATGCCCACCAGATGGAACTCAACATTGGCCATGCTGCAGCGGCTGCACACGCAACAGAGGGCCATCAATGAGTACCTGTGCGACTACGGCACCAGGACAGGGTCAGGGGAGCTTGGTTTTTTCTCACCACGCCAGTGGGGCATGATCAGGGATGCATGCACTGTCCTGTCACCGTTTGAGGAGGCCACAAGGATGGTGAGCAGTGACAGTGCATGCATCAGTGACACTGTACCTCTTATCCACCTCTTGGAGCATACGCTGCGTGGAATAATGGACAGGGCACTTGAGGCAGAACAGAGGCAGGAAGAGGAGGACTTCCTTGCCTCTCAAGGCCCCCTTTATCCAGACAGTGTTCCTGCTGTGCCACCCATCACACAGGAAGAGGGAGCAGAGGATGAGACATCTCCGGGAGGCCTTGCAGAAAGCTCTGTGCAACGCGTTCCCAGAGACTGGGAGGTCACAAACTCCTGGTCCTGGACAACGTGTTGCTGAGGCATCAGTCAGAAGGAGCGGTGGAGAAGGTGGCCGTCTGACTGATGCTTTCAGACAATTTTTTAGTCCGCAGCCCCAAGGTATGATTGGTTCCAGCACCCATCGCCAGCGTCTAATTTACATGGTGCAGGAATACCTAGGGGCAAGGTCAGACTTGGACACCTTTCCCACTGAAAATCCTCTGGCTTACTGGGTCTTGAGGATGGATCACTGGCCAGAGCTTGCACAGTATGCAATTGAGCTACTGGCCTGTCCTGCATCCAGCGTTCTTTCGGAACGCACCTTCAATGCTGCTGGTGGCTTCGTTACCGATCACAGGGTGCGCCTGTCCACCGAATCAGTTGATCGACTGACCTTCATCAAGATGAATCAGTCTTGGATCACCCACAGCTACCAAGCACCTGAAGCTGATGTAACCGAAGAATTTTTTTTGAAATACCACATCCCTTCAAGACTGCCTATGCTGATGCTGAGTGACTGTCCTGTTATGTTGATTGTCTATCCTTTTCCTCCTCCGCTGATATGTTGGAAGAACATTTTTGGTTCTGGGTGATGCCAGCAGCCCAATTTTTCTGCCCCTGTTTAACAGGGGCGTTTAAGTACAATTTTTGATGCAATGCTTTGCAGCAGGGCTAATTCCTGCAATAAAACTAGAGTGTATGGCAGAGGTTGCAGTGTGATGGCACCAGTGCCTAAGGCCCAATTTTTCTGCCCCTGTTTAACAGGGGCGTTTAAGTACAATTTTTGATGCAATGCTTTGCAGCAGGGCTAATTCCTGCAATAAAACTAGAGTATATGGCAGAGGTTGCAGTGTGATGGCACCAGTGCCTAAGGCCCAATTTTTCTGCCCCTGTTTAACAGGGGCGTTTAAGTACAATTTTTGATGCAATGCTTTGCAGCAGGGCTAATTCCTGCAATAAAACTAGAGTATATGGCAGAGGTTGCAGTGTGATGGCACCAGTGCCTAAGGCCCAATTTTTCTGCCCCTGTTTAACAGGGGCGTTTAAGTACAATTTTTGATGCAATGCTTTGCAGCAGGGCTAATTCCTGCAATAAAACTAGAGTATATGGCAGAGGTTGCAGTGTGATGGCACCAGTGCCTAAGGCCCAATTTTTCTGCCCCTGTTTAACAGGGGCGTTTAAGTACAATTTTTGATGCAATGCTTTGCAGCAGGGCTAATTCCTGCAATAAAACTAGAGTGTATGGCAGAGGTTGCAGTGTGATGGCACCAGTGCCTAAGGCCCGATTTTTCTGCCCCTGTTTAACAGGGACATGTAATTACAATTCTTGATATAATATTTCACAGGAGGGCCCCTTCCTGTGCCCACCCAGAGTAACGGTGAGGACTTATAGTGTTGTGGCACCAGCACCACAACCACCAAAGGTCAATTTTTCTACCACTGTTCAACAATGGCATGTAATTACAATTCTTGATATAATCGTTCACAGCAGGGCGCTCCAGCGCCCACCAAGAGTCACTTTGAGGGCTTACAATGTTGTTGCAAAACCAACACCTTGTTCCACCATTTCTGCAGAGCATATAGGGCAGGCCCCTACTTTCAAACATCCAATTTACAAACATCTCCTACTTGCAAACGGAAGGAGACAACAGCAAGTGAGATGAAAAAAGATGGACGACAAAACAAATTATACAGGGGTGATAACCCTTCCCTATGTTTTCCAAAAAGCTTAAAAATAGTTTTTTTGACTGGAGCTACACTTTAAAAATGTACCAGTTGAAAATTACAAACAGATTCAACTTAACACAACAAACCTTCACAGTCCCTGTCTTGTTTGCACCGCCTGTATACTGCTGTTCTGAGTATATAGGGCCTGGGGGCCACACGCATTTCCTTTTTTTTTATATGGGTACGGGGTTCCCCTTAATATGCGTACGAAACCCAAAGGGGCTGGTAATGGGCAGGGAGGGCTACCCAAGCCATTTTTCTGAATGATTTTCAACCATATTGCAGGAACCAGATATAACATTAAAACCGCAAGCAGTTTTAAATGGTGTTATTTCCGTTTAATGTCATTTTGTGCAGGGACTGTTCTAAACACGGGAAACACGTGGCACTTCACAGGCATACTACAGACACCCCCCAGGCACCATATTTAACCCTTTCCCGCCGAGCGTACGCACATCTGCGTACTCGGCTTCCGGGGGTTATACCGGGATGATGCCCGCACCTGCAGGCATCATCCCGGTACCGATTTTTACAGCAGGCGATTGGCTATCCAGGCATAACAACCGATGCGGCTAAAAGCCGCTCGGCTGTTATGCCGGAGGAGCGGGAGGGGACGCCCCCCCCTCCCGCCGCCTCTCGCCGCTGTTACCGGTGCTCCCGCTCGATCGGGAGCACCGATTAAAGATCCGTCGGCTCTGGCTGCTGGGGAGGAACTGGAACGAAGCCGTAATCGGCTTCGTTCCAGTCTCCTCATCGTAAACACGGAAGCGACGTCATGACGTCACTTCCCGTTTACTCGGCTGCCAATGGCGCCGGTTTTAAAAAAATATCCGGTATTCAGAATCGCCGTTTTCGGCGATCTGAATACACTGAAGTGTAAAGGAGGGGTGGGGGGTCTTTTAGACCCCCGATCCCTCCATAAAGAGTACCTGTCACCGCCTATTACTGTCACAAGGGATGTTTACATTCCTTGTGACAGCAATAAAAGTGATCAAATTATTTTTTTTTTTTTTAAACAATTTAGTCATTTAAAAATAAATAAAATAAATAAAAAAATAAAAAAAAAATTTTCAAAGCGCCCGCCGTCCCCGCGAGCTCGCGAAGCAAAGAAAACGCATGCGGAAGTCGCGCCCGCGTACGTAAACGGTGTTCAAGTCACACATGTGAGGTATCGCCGCGATCGTCAGAGCGAGAGCAATAATTCTAGCAGTAGACCTCCTCTGTAACGCTAACCTGGTAACCGTAAAAAATGTTTAAAGCGTCGCCTATTGAGATTTTTAGGTACCGTACTTTGTCGTCAATCTACAAGTGCGCGCAATTATAAAGTGTGACATGTTTGGTATCTATTTACTCGGCGTAACATTATCTTTCACATTTCGCAAAAAAATTGGGCTAATTTTACTGTTTTGTTTTTTTTTTATTCATGAAAGTGTCCCTTTTCCCAAAAAGTTGCGTTTAAAACACCACTGCGCAAATACCGTGTGACATAAAATATTGCAACAATCGCCGTTTTATTCTCTAGAGCCTCTGCTAAAAAAATATATATAATGTTTGGGGGTTCCAAGTAATTTTCTAGCAAAAAATATGGATTTTAACTTGTAAACACCAAATTCCAAAAATAGGCTTAGTCATGAAAGGGTTAAAGGAATATTTAACTTTTTTTTTTCACTTTAATCGTCATTAAAATCAGTGCTCCCGCCAAAACGGTAGTTTTTAAAACTTTTTTTTGCAGTGACCCATGTCCCCTGAGGCAGGAGGCAGGTCGCCAAACCCTTTTTAGGACAGTATCTTGCATATTAGCCGTTAAAATTAGCACTTTCCAATTCGAACGTTCGAGTACCATAGACTTCAATGGGGTTCAAACGTTCGCGGGGGTCGTTCGCAAGTTCTGGTGCGAACCGAACCGGGGGGTGTTCGGCTCATCCCTAGAGAGGAATATGGCTTAATACGTGAGTCTACTATTATGTCTTCTAGGTGTTGGATACCTCGGTCTTCCCATGTTTTCATGTTAATGTCCGGTATCAGGTATTTGATCGCCGATATGGGTAATTTTAGGGGATAAAGAGTGCCCGCCCCTCTACAATGTTTTTTAAAATATAGCCAAGCCCTCAGGGCGGCCAAGATAGTAGGTGACAATTTGACATCCAGAAAAGAATGTGAGTGTACTGTAAGTAAGAAATCTCTCAACGTACCCGATGAAAGTTGTGTCTCTTCAATATCCGACCATAGTTTCCTCTGGTCAGGCTTAGGGATAATCCAATGTCTAAGTTGGGCCAAGATTGCGGCAAAATAGTAGTCCTGGATATGGACGTGGCCTACCCCACCCGCTCTCTTATGCTTGATCATCCTACCGAAGGCACACCTAGTCTTTTTTCCCTGCCACACAAACCTGTTCAGTACAGATTGTATTGCGTGGAAATATGAGTTGGGTAATGGTATAGGAAGCGTTCGAAAAACATACAATATTTGAGGCAAAATCTGCATTTTAAAAGCCGCCAATTTTCCCAACCACGACAGTTCTGTCATGGATATGGCTTTCAGTTTCCCCTCAAGTTTGTTTAGCATTGGAACGTAGTTGGCTGCTACCAGCCCATCTGTTTTGGAAGTGAGAGTTATGCCTAAATACTTAATCCCTTCCTGGCACCATATATACGGGAACCTCTGTTCCAATTTGTTCTTGGAGTGGTTCGGGACTCCTAAGTTCAGTATGTAAGATTTACTTGCATTGATTTTGTAGTATGATATGTCGTTAAAGTCTTGTAGGGCTTGATGAACCAATTCTAAAGAGTCTTCAACATCAGTGAGCATCAGAATAATATCGTCTGCAAACAAGCTGATGGTGTGCTCCCTCCCCCCAATGCTTACACCATGAATATGTGGATGCGATCTCGAATAGATAGCGAGAGGTTCCATCAGTAGATTAAAGATCAGGGGTGACAGAGGGCACCCCTGCCTTGTCCCATTTGTAATCTGAAACGGCTTATATAGAGCTCCTGCCACAAGTACCTGAGCTGACGGCCTGGAGTATAGGGCCATTATGGCGGAGTAGATTGCACCACTAAAACCAAACCCTCGCAGCACCTGAGACAAAAACTGACAATGTATTCTATCGAACGCCTTCTCTGCGTCCAAGGCTAGGAGCAGAGAAGGCGTTCCACTCTTATTAACTGCATGAATCACATTGATCAGGCGCCTAGTAGCATCGGAGGACTGCCTCCCTTTAGTGAATCCCGATTGATCCACGTCGATCAACTCAGGCAGGATATGCATTAATCTTGTGGCCATAAGCTTAGCATAAATTTTAACATCATTATTCAGCAACGATATTGGACGAAAATTCTGCGGTGAGTCCGGGCTTTTACCCGGTTTCGGCAATGCAACTATAGTGGCTTTCAACATTTCCTGAGGGAACGAGGAGGAGGCAGCAGCAGAACCAAACACCTCCACCATATGTGGGATTAATATATCTTGAAAGGATTTATAGTATTCCCCAGGGAAACCATCTGGGCCCGGGGACTTGTTTAAAGGTAGCCCCTTTATTAACTGGCCAATTTCCTCGCCTGTGATGGGGCTGTTTAGCATGTGCAGATGGTCCTCCGTAAGCTTGGGGAGGCTAAGTGTTCGTAGGAAGTCGGCTATAGCGGCAGTGGATGGTTGTGTTATAGTAGAATCGTCTTTAAGGTTGTATAAGGAGCCATAGTAGCTACTGAACGCATCCGCTATGTCTTGTGGGTGCTGTAGTTTAGCCTGTGTCTCATGGTGTACTACATGTTGAATGTGGGTCTTATGTCTGTACCCCTTTAATTTATTCGCTAGCAGTTTCCCTGCTCTGTTACCACTAGTGTAATAAGTCAATTTCATTTTCCTGGAGGCTTTCTCAAAGTCCTCCAGAAGGCTTATTCTCAGTTCTGTTCTTAGCAGCGTGAGTTGGTCTGTCAAGGCTTGGGTCATGTGTCGCATGTTTTGGGTCTCTAGGGATTTTAATGTTTCAATAATAGCCGAGGTCCGCTGCTGCCTCTCCCTCTTAGCCCTTGCCCCTTGCTGGATCAGTACTCCCCTGGCGAACGCCTTGTGGGCATTCCAGAGAATAAAAGGATCTGATACTGAGCCTAGATTAGTATTAAAGAATTCAGATAGTCTTTCCTGAACATATTCTTTGGTCGGACCATGGCGGAGGAGTCTGGGATTTGCTCTCCAAATAAAATATTTTTTCCTGTTCGTAGGGTTCCCCACTTGCAACTCCACCGGAGCATGGTCCGACCAAGTTGGTCCTTGGAAACCCAAAGTTGCAGGAAGCAGCAAAAGAGATGTTGACATGCGCTATATGCTCTCAACAAACACATTCTTAGCCTTTGTACACAAGGTCGGAGATTCCGTCGGAGTAATTCCGAAGGATTAATTCCGAAAGAGGTCCGGAAGTGATGTTGCATGCACACGGTCGGACTAAGTTGTCGGAAAATCCGATTGTACATAGCGTGATGACGTTATTTTGTTAGGACGCTACTACATTCAGGCTAGTAGCCAATAGCTTTGGTCTAGGAATTTGATCTGAGCATGCGTGGCACTTTGTCCGTCAGAGTAGGCTACACATGATCGGAGTATGTCCGATAGGAGCATTTTGTCGGAAAATTTTACTGGCAAGTTGGAAAACTTGGTCCGTCGGAATAGTCCGATGCAGACCACACGCAGTCGGAATATCCGACAAAACGATCCGATAGGACACATTCCGTCGGAATCTCGTGTACAAGGGCTTAAAGTGATTGTAAACTCAAAGAAATACTACTAAAAGCCCCCCCCCCCCCCCGTTCTGTCAAGCCACCCTACACAGTAAATAAAACGATGCCTCTAAATACCCAATCTCAGATCGTTTCTGGCCGGTCATGTGACCTCCAGCCACTCTCCTCTCACGATCTAAGGGGAGGTCATGTGACCACTGTGCTGTCCACTCAGCTCCAACCACTGTAGCCCTTAGATCGGGGGGGGGAGGAGGATGGGCCAGAGGTCAACTGACCAGCAAGAAAAGATCAGGGGTAAGGTATTTAGAGGCATCTTTTGTACAAATATCTACACTCTGTAGGACGGCTTGATAGAACAAAGGGGCTGGCAGTAATCTTTCTTTAACTTTACTGCCAGCTACTAATACTGGCAGGAAGGGAGGGGCAGTTCACACACACACACAGGAGCTGATGGGCAGGGAGGGAAGGGAAGAGAGGAGAGCAGCGGGGTGATGGTGGTATGTAACCTGGCCACGGTAATCATGGATCAGCAGCCTATAGGAACACAGGAACAGGAAGGATCAACTAGATTCTACAGCACAAGCACTGTACTTTTTAACCTGCTATAAGGGAACGGGATCTCTTTTTTGGGGTGTTACAAACTCTTTAAACCTTGCATTGTGTCAGGATCTGAATCACCTGCTGGTGAGACTGTGCTTCCTAGAATGGAAAATTGTAGCTCTAGTGTCCTCCAGCGGGTATCTCACAGCATCCAGCAGATCCCAGTAATCAGTTTCCACCTGATGCTGGCTGCTGGGAGGGTATTTAGGTCCTCTTCTACTAGTGCATCTCACACCAGGATTTTGTTTGCCATTGATTCTTATTTTGCTCCTGCCCTGTACACTGTATCCTGCTACCTCGTACCTGCTCTCCCCATCCCAGTTTTGGTTCCCCCCTCCCATCTGTTCCCTGCACCTCCAGTTGTCCCTGCTTGTCTGTGTTCCCCTCGTTTTGTATATATTGTATATTGTTAGTTGTTGGCTTCTGTTTGTTATTAGTCAAGTATCCTGTCATTGAGTTTTTGGTTTACTTATATTTTTTAATGTTTGCTGTGTGCTGCTGTTTGGATGGATTTTAATTTACTGTAAATAAATCTCACTTTTAGAGTATACAGTCTGGTCCAAGTCTCCTGAGTGTAGCCACGCACATCTGGCCATCCTTCCTGTTGATTCCTGACAGGTTGCTCGAGAGGTTTCTTATTAGACCAAGTCATGATATAGTAAAAATGATAAAAAATAAATCAATACCTCACGGCAAAAATAAAAATAAAAAATCTTAATAAAAAATAAATGAATGAATGAATGAATAAAAAAAAATTGAAAAAATATGAAAATTGAAAGCTGTTACCCCCCCCCCCCGTGCTCGATATAGAAATTCTAGTGTGAATTAAACAAATGTGATGGGGGGGGGGGGGGGGGGGCGCTAAATAACTAAATGAATGATTACCCAGATCAATAATAAATGACCATAATCACAACAAATATTCAATGAAATGATTGATATACACTCAATCATTATACTCAATTCTTTATGATTCAGTATAAGCTTTGTTCTGCACTTGCAGAGCACATATGGTTGATTTATTCATTTTGATGTACAGTATGCACTATTCATACACATTTTGTAATATAGATGCACTTATGGTTTTGGGTGGTCCAGACCCATTTAAGGCAACACATTTCATTGATATTTGTTGTGATTATGGTCATTTATTATTGATGTGTACAATCATTAATTTAGTTATTTAGCACCCCCCTATCACATTTGTGTAGCGGCCACAACCTTTGCTGTGTGGCCTTGACTTATCGGGCTTACCGGTTACCTTCCCTCAGCCTGCTCTTCCACTTCTAGGGGTTCCCAGGGTTGATACCCAACGACATGAACACTGACACAGATGAAATCCTCTTTAAAAGGTTTTATTTTGCAGCAACGACTTCAATAACACAGTCTCTTAGGGAACAGAGGGCACAGGTGAAGAACTCGGGCACCTTGAACTGCAGGTCTACCAAAGTCTC
The DNA here is from genome assembly GCF_037356315.1 of Lithobates pipiens. Taxonomy (NCBI): domain Eukaryota; kingdom Metazoa; phylum Chordata; class Amphibia; order Anura; family Ranidae; genus Lithobates; species Lithobates pipiens. Next base: position 17,300,665 of record NW_027507784.1, on the reverse strand, counting down.
TATTTCCACCCAATGAGTAGCCACTCACAGCTGGGTACTTCAAGGCTGAACAGATCTCTAGCCAGAGATCATGGCAGTCAGCACGTTGACTCAAAACTTGAACAATCAACTGAGGCTATACAGGAACCTTTTTCCTCCATACCTGGAACGTTTCCCGTCTCCTCAATGGTACTGGAAAAGTGTGAATTTGTCAATGTCCTTCCCAACTCAGTAACCAGGCACTTCCCAGGATGCCACTTGTGGGTCCTCTTCTGAAGAGTCCTCCCCCAGTCACTTCCACAAGCTGCGGTGTCCCTCCAAGCCGAGAGCACACCCGCACACTTTGAATCCTCCCTCAGTTACTGCGCCTCGGACCAGTAGGTTCCAAGACTCAGGAACAGACGGATCCCTACCCCAGACCAGACAGGTCTATCAGGGGCCACTAACAGGAACATGTTGCAGGATATTGAATACCCCATGACCGGGACCCCTCACGGGGCTACCCCGGTCCTGGAACCAGAACAGACCACACAGGTCTCACGAACACCTCTCCCCTCAACACGTGACCCACACCCCTTAAGTACCCAGACTCCTCAGCGGGCCCCGGCACTCCCACTGATTGGCTCTGAGAAGGCTGATACCTAAACATCCAACCAGACCTGGTTCTGGCCTGTCATTTGCACCTCACCGTTCACATGACCAGGCAGAACTTCCAAACACAGCCTGGCCAGACTGGTGTTAAGGCCTACCTACACAATTAACCCTCAGAACCCCTATTGTTCTGAGGCAAAAACGAAATTTACATGCGTGTGACATTTTATCCAAAATGTCATCTGCTACATTTGTTTCATATAGCTAGTAGAAGTTAGTTACATTCAACCGGACTTGTTCTTGTAACATTGGGGACATTTTGCTGCTCATCCAAGCAGCTTCTTTAGTTGTGATGAGTTTCAAGAACATACCCCAGGATTTAAACTATAAACCACAATACAAATTGTGGCAAGGTGAGCCCATGTCACTGTTTAAAATGGCAGTCTGGGCCAAATATTGCAGGAGACAGGCACACTAATGCGGGTGTGTGCTGCATTCGTCTTAGAGCCAGGGTTAGAGCTCAGGGCACTACCCTGCTAAGTGGGTCAGTGTGTGAAGGGAGCAGTAAGAGGTGCTAGCATGACCTGTGCTGTCCCGGTCAGGACAGACCAAGGCCTGAGCCTGAGAGATGGAGAGAGAGAGAGTCAATGAGGGATAGAGCAGGTGGGAAGCTGCAAGGAAAGACTCAGAGCTGAGGTACAGCGTCTGTGCATAAGCAATGGGACTGAGATCTAGACGGTCTGGTGGACCAAAATGTGCTAATGGTCAAGAAGACCAAACTACTAAGTTGAGCAGTAAAGCTGCATAAAGAGCCACAAGGTGGCACAGTGGTGTAGTGGTTATCACTCTCACCTAGCAGTAAGCAGGGTCGCTGGTTCAAATCCCAACCACGACACTACCTGCCTGGAGTTTGCATGTTCTCCCTGTGCCTGTGTGGGTTTCCTCCAGGTGCTACGGTTTCCTCCCACACTCCAAAGACATGCAGGTAGGCTAATTGGCTTCTGTTCAAAATTGGCCCTAGTATATGAATGGAGACCATGGATTGTGGGTGCTCCTTGAGGGTAGGGAGCAATGTACAGGGATAGGGACAATTGTAGAGAGTCACTCAGGTTGAACTGGATGGACTGGTGTCTTTATTCAACCTTACTAACTATGAAGGCTGAATGTTTTTTTTTTTTCCTTATTGTGTTGATGGTGAGAGCCCCTTCTGGCGGAAGACTTCCGTGTGAACTTTTGTGTTACTTTTAAAAAAAGTGGGCAGAAAAAGCCCTAAAACATATCTCTGACGTGAAGTAAAACTCATTGTTTGGCCCTATCAATAAGCGACAAATTCCCCAACTTGTCAAAATACTCACCTTCATCCAGTCACCATGGAATGTGTCATGGCTCATGTTGTCTAAGAGGATGAGATGTTTGAATGAACAGAACGTGTTCAGATTCCATAATCCATGGTACCATGAAGTCTGGAGAAGGTGATAATCAATTGAGCAATGTGGCTGAAGGGGAAAATTGTGCTTGACTAGCTATAGCACATAATACATAGTGACTGCCTCCTTCACAAAGTTCAGCGACAACATGAAAACCTGGGTCAATTAGAGGACAGATGTCCATTTAATGTGGTTCTAAAGGCTGAAGGTTTGTTTTATGTATGCATGAAGGTAAAAATCTGTGTTTTTTTTACATCGGTCTCTGAAATGTCCCTTACCGACATCCTTTTGGTCTAAAAATCCAGAGATTATAGCTGCCCCACCTCTCTAGTACCTTCTCAGCCAATAGAAACCTGTCTGTGTATACTGTGTGATTGTATACTGTGTGTACATGTATGTGTATACTGTGCGAATGCATACTGTGTGTGTGTGTGTATACTGTGTGACCCCTTAATCTCTGATTACCTGGGGGCCCCATAATCTTCTATTGCCCGGGGGCCCCATGAGTTGTCAGTCCACCCCTGACTCTGATTGTTCTATGAGGCTGCAGGACCCCTGACCCTCTGTCTGGACAGTGCTGATTAGTCCTGTGCTGATCAGATGCACCCTCCCAAGATTTTAAAAAAAAAACCTCTACAGCAATACACACCAAATTGAGCATGTGCAGAGTGCCCCCAAGGCTCTGTACTATCAGGAGATGGATTGTGGACAGTAGAAGGGGAGGATCAGAGAAGGCAGGATCTGGTCTCACACAGTACACAGAATATGTACAGGCATACCCCACTTTTAAGTACACAATGGGGTTTATTTACTAAAACTGGAAAGTGAAAAATTAGGCTCCCTTCTGCATAGAAACCAATGAGCTTCCAGGTTTTATTACCAAAGCATAATTGAACAAGCTGGGCTTAGAAGCTCATTGGTTTCTATGCAGAAATGAGCCTGATTTTGCACTTTCCAGCTTTAGTAAATAAACCCCATTGTGTACTTAAAGTGGTTGTAAACCCTTACAACACACTTTGACCTACAGGTAAGTCTAGATTAAGGCTTACCTGTAGGTCCAAGAAATATCTCCTAAACCTACACGGTTTAGGAGATATTTGCCTAAAGACAGGCACCACTGTCTACGGCGCACTGAGCACGCCGCCGTCAATGGCGATATCCTGCGAGTGGCGACTCCCGTGCGCATGCGCGGGAATGACGTCATCGCGGTATCGCCGAATGACAGCGGCGGAGCAGCAAGACCCACCGAGAAGATGGATGCACACTACAGGGGTACAGCGGTGACATCGCTGGCTCCTGTGTCAGGTAAGTGACACATAATGGACTACTATGCGGTGCATAGTAGCCCATTATGCATAACCTTTGCAGGGAGGCAAAGAGGAAGTAAACCCATCAGGGTTTACTTCCTCTTTAAGTTAAAGTAGTTCTAACGTGTAAATGTTTTTAACTTAATGCATTGTCTACATTGGGGGAAAAAAATGCCCCACTACCTGTCCATCCCCCCGTTATCCCCAAATATTCATAATGTCCCCTCTTCATCGGCATCTCAGCACTGCTCCCCTCACTGTTTTCACAGGAGAAACTGAGAGCAGCAAATCCATAGACTCTGGTGCTGTGTGTGTGTGTGTCTATGGATGCACATACCCCAGCACGGTGTCCCAGAATAAGAGCACAGGCACAGGTGCCTCCTTAGTGCCTAGCTTGCTGCATAAGGCACCCGAAGGAAAGAGTGCCTACATCGCTGATGGGGATTGCTCAAGAAAGAGGAAAGCTACCTTTCTGTGCAATATCATTGCATAAGAAAGATAAATATGACCTCTTTATATATATATATATATATATATATATATATATATATATATATATATATATATATATATATATATATATATATATATATATATATATATATATATATATATATATATATCTTTATATAACTTTATCTACATAATTTAAATACTTAAAGTAGTTGTAAACCTCTGAAATGCATTAGGAACAAAGCATATCCCTCTACAGCCCTGGCCAAAAGTTTTGAGAATGATGGAAATTTGCATATACTCTAGAATATTTTGAAGAGTGATCAGATGAACTGCAAGGTCCCTCTTTGCCATTTCCTCTGCATTTCAGTCACACCACAAAAAGACCAGCTGACATCATATCAGTGATTCTCTCATTAAAACAGGTGTCAGTGTTGACGAGGACAAGGCTGGAAATCACAGTAATTCTGACTGAGTTAGAATAAAGGGAGGGTGGTGCTTGAAATCATTTTTGTTCCTCTGTCAACCATGGTTACATGCAAGGAAACACATGCAGTCATCATTGCTTTGCACAAAAAAGGATTCACAGACAAGGATATTGCTGCCACTAAGATTGCACCTAAATCAACCATTTTTCGGATCATCAAAGAACTTCAAGGAGAGAGGTTCAATTGTTGTGAAGAAGGCTTTAGGGCACCCGAGAAAGTCCAGCAAGTGCCAGGACTGTCTCCTACATTTGATTCATTCGATCAGGGCACCACCAGTGCAGAGCTTGCTCAGGAATGGCAGCAGGCAGGTGTGGGGACATTGGCAAGCACAGTGAGGAGAAGACTTTTGAGGGTGGCCTGGTGTCAAGAAGGGCAGCAAAGAAGCCACTTCTCTCCAGGAAAAACATCAGGGAAATACTGATATTCAGGGATTGGACTGCTGAGGACTGGGGTAAAGTTAAAAGCATCCTGAGACTATTAATGCGTGTGGTTGTTTTTCAACCGAGTTGGCTCGCTCACAATTTTGCCTAAAAACACAACCATGAATAAAGAATAATACAAAAACATCCTCTGAGGGCAACTTCTCCCAACCATCAAAGAACAGTTTGGTGATGAACAATGCCTTTTCCAGCATGATGCAGCACCTTCCCATAAAGCAAAAGTGATAACTAAGTGGCTTTGGGAACAAAACATCGACATGTTGGGTCCATGGCCAGGAAACTCCCCATACCTTAATCCCCTTGAGAACTTGTGGTCAATCCTCAAGAGGTGGGGAAACAAAGAAAAAACACCCACAAATTCTGACAAACTCCAAGCATTGATTATGCAAGAATGGACTTCCATCAGTCAGGATGTGGCCCAGAAGTTGATTGACAACATGCCAGGGTAAATTGCAGAGGTCTTGAAAAAGAAGGGTCAACACTGCAAATATTAACTTTTTGCATGAACGTAAAGTCATTGTCAATAAAAGCCTTTGACACTTATGAAATGCTTGTAAATATACTTCAGTATCCCATAGTAACATCTGACAAAAAGATCTAGAAACACTAAAGATTTATATTTGTGTCATTTTCAAAACTACTTTTGGCCACGACTGTATAGTGTGCACCTAGTCAACAGTTTGTAATTAAATAATGTACTGGCCTTTGCAAGTGAATGCTGATTGAAGTAAAATGTTCCGTTGTTCCAGGCCCAAAGGTGATTTTCATACCTGAAATGGTCAATACATTTCATTACAGGCACTTCTCCAATGCACAATAGAAAAAAAGACCCCTAAAATGCAGTATGTTAGCTTAGCTATGAGGTGAGTGTAAAGCCGCGTACACACGTGGCGGACTGTCTGGCCAACTTAGTCCGTCAGACAATCCGACGGACAGTCCGTCATACTTTCGAATGAACGGACTTGCCCACACACGGCACTTTTTGAGCGGACTAATACGGCGGACTAAGTCCGCCATACTATCCGCCCTACTTTTGAAATGAACGGACTCGCCCACACACGCGGAGGAAAGTCCGCTCATTTCGAGCGCATCTCCAGGTAGGCGGGGCCCACGAAGGAGACGTCGCTGACCCCGCCGCCTGGTATGGACTTAAAGGGGAACCCCAACGCCGAAAAAAATCGGCGTGGGGGTCCCCCCCAAGTCCACAACAGACCCTTGTCCGAGCACGCTACCCGGCCGGCCAGGAAAGGGGGGCGAGCGAGCGCCCCCCCTCCTGAGCCATACCAGGCCGCGTGCCCTCAACATGGGGGGTGCCTTGGGGAAGGGGGGCCACGCGGCCCCCCCACCCCAAAGCACCTTGTCCCCATGTTGATGAGGACAAGGGCCTCTTCCCGACAACCCTGGCCGTTGGTTGTCGGGGTCTGCGGGCGGGGGGCTTATCGGAATCCGGGAGCCCCCTTTAATCTTGTCCCCCTCTTCGGTTCTTCTGCCGGGCCACCGCGCCTCCTTATAGCTCTTTTACAGGCGGTGGCCCGTAGTGATGGACGAACTTCCGACGGGACGTTTCGCGAACGCGAAACGCGAACGGACACAAACGTTCGCGAAAACGACCGTTCGCCGCGGGCTCCATTGACTTCAATGGGAGGCGAATTTCGCAAACCTTTAGGTCGAATTTGCGGCCACGGGGTAATTATTAGGGGGTAGCACGTAGTCCCACCACCTGGACAATAGCATAATACATGTATGAGGTGAATTTGGGATCGATAACTACAAGCATTTTTTTTTTATTTGGGAAATTGTTCTGACAATTCAGGACTATGGAGCTAATGAAGGCAATGGAGGAGAGGGAAGGTCAGGGACCAGGGTAGGCAAACAAGAGGGTGCAGGAGATACAGAGCACTGACAGCAGCACCGTAATACAGAGCACTGACATCAGCACCGTGACATACAGCGCTGACAGCAGCTCCGTGACATACAGCGCTGACAGCAGCTCCGTGACATACAGCGCTGACAGCAGCTCCGTGACATACAGCGCTGACAGCAGCTCCGTGACATACAGCGCTGACAGCAGCTCCGTGACATACAGCGCTGACAGCAGCACCGTGACATACAGCGCTGACAGCAGCTCCGTGACATACAGCGCTGACAGCAGCTCCGTGACATACAGCGCTGACAGCAGCTCCGTGACATACATCACTGACAGCAGCTCCGTGACATACAGCGCTGACAGCAGCTCCGTGACATACAGCGCTGACAGCAGCACCGTGACATACAGCGCTGACAGCAGCTCCGTGACATACAGCGCTGACAGCAGCTCCGTGACATACAGCGCTGACAGCAGCTCCGTGACATACAGCGCTGACAGCAGCTCCGTGACATACAGCGCTGACAGCAGCTCCGTGACATACAGCGCTGACAGCAGCTCCGTGACATACAGCGCTGACAGCAGCTCCGTGACATACAGCGCTGACAGCAGCTCCGTGACATACAGCGCTGACAGCAGCTCCGTGACATACAGCGCTGACAGCAGCTCCGTGACATACAGCGCTGACAGCAGCACCGTAAGCAGCCCCAGGAGGAAGTCAGCACAGCACAGGGATGGTGTGATCCCCTCATAATAAGAACCCCCAGGAGGAAGTCAGCACAGCACAGGGATGGTGGGAGCCCCTCATAATAAGAACACCCAGGAGGAAGTCAGCACAGCACAGGGATGGTGGGAACCCCTCATAATAAGCAGCCCCAGTAGAAATATGACACCGCTCAACCTCTTCAAAGAGGAGGGTAGGGGCATATAGTACGGTGTGCTTTTTTGGGTCAGGGAAGTGAGCCAAATGAATTAAGAAGGTCTGTGTGCTTGATTCCAAAAATTGTTTATAGACATATACATGGTCTACTGATCACATGTGTTGAATTCCTCCGAGATCCATGCCTCATTCATTTTTAGAAATGTGAGGTAGTTAACACTGTGGTGAGCTAGGCGAGTACGCTTATCGGTCACAATCCCCCCTGCTGCGCTGAACGTCCTTTCGGACAGGACACTGGATGAGGGGCAAGCCAACAGTTCGATTGCAAATTGGGCAAGCTCTGGCCAGAGGTCAAGCCTGCCCACCCAGTAGTCTAGGGGTTCATCACTCCTCAGAGCGTCCACATCGGCCGTTAACCCAATGTAGTCGGACACCTGACGGTCTAGGCGTTCCCTGATGCTGGATCCGGATGACACCTGTCGATGGGTCGGCTGAAAGAATGACCTCATATCCGAAGTCACCAACACATCTTCAAACTGGCCTCTTCTTGCAGGCGCTGTTGGATTGGTACCCGCAAATCCTTCTCTGGGAGTGGGAATTGCTCCTCTGCCAGCGCACGCAAAAGCAGAATGCAGCATTTCTCGAAGCAAGGCCTGGAAGTGCTGCATTCTGACAGCCCTCTGCGACGGCGGTAACATTTCCGCCATTTTGTGTTTGTACCGGGGGTCTAAGTACGTTGCCACCCAGTACTGGTCCTTGACCCTCATGCTTTTTATACGGGGGTCCCTATTAAAACACTGGAGCATGAAGGCCCCCATTTGCACTAAAGTGGAAGCGGTGTGGTGGCCTGGCTCCTGCTCATCATCCAGGATAATGTCGTCCTCTTCATTCTCCTCTCCCCATCCTCGCACAACAGGGATCCCAGAAAGGTTTAAAGCATGCTCTTCTTGCTCCTGCTCATCCGCCCCGGCACCATCCTCCTCTGACTCCTCATCAGACTCCTGTTGTTGACTTGTCTCAGATAGAGTAGCCCCCCCTGGGAATTCATCCAGCATTGCGACTTCCTCATCTTCCCGCTCCTGCTCCTCCACAGCCTGATCAATGACACGACGCAATGCACGCTCCAGAAAGAAGGCATAAGGTACCATGTCACTGATGGCGCCATGGCTGCGACTGACCAGGTTGGTGATCTCCTCAAATGGCCGCAGAAGTCTGCATGTGTCGCGCATGAGCAGCCACTGGCGCGGTGAAAAAAAACCCAGCTCCCCAGAACCGTTTCTTTCGCAGAGTTCATACAGGTAGACGTTAACTGCACGTTTCTGCTGGAGCAGCCTATCAAGCATATAGAAGGTTGAGTTCCATCGCGTCGGGCAATCGCAAATAAGACGTCTGACCGGCAGATGGTGTCGCCGCTGAATGTCAGCAAGGCGAGCCATGGCCGTGTAAGATCTTCTGAAATGGGCCGAGATTTTCCTTGCCTGCCGCAAGATGTCCTGGACCCCAGGGTATTTGACAAGGAATCGCTGCACGACCAAGTTTAAGACGTGTGCCATGCACGGCACGTGCGTGATTTTGCCCTGTTTCAATGCGCTAAGCAGATTGGCACCGTTGTCACACACCACTTTACCAACTGTCAAATTGAGCGGTGTTAGCCACTCATCTGCCTGTGAACGCAAAGCTGAAAGGAGTGCCGGGCCAGTGTGGCTCTTTGCTTCCAGGCACAACAGACGCAGCACGGCATGGCAACGTCTCACCTGGCATGTGGAATAGGTTCTGGGGAGCTTGGGCGGTGCAGTGGAAGAGACGCTAGCAGCGGAAAAGGAGGAGGCAGCTGAGGAGGAGAGGGAGGAGGATGGAGTAGGAGGAGGAGAAGAAGAGTCAGGCCTGCATGCAATCCGTGGCGGTAAAACCAAATCTACACGGGTGCCACGGGTTACATGCTTGACGGCCGTCAGAAGGTTCACCCAGTGGGCAGTAAAACTGATATACCTTCCCTGCCCGTGTTTGCTAGACCACGTGTCTGTGGTCAGATGTATCTTGGCACCGACACTGTGTGCCAGAGATACATTCACTTGCCGCTGAACATGGCCATATAGCTCTGGGATGCCCTTCTCTGAGAAATACTTCCTTCCTGGGACCTTCCATTGTGGTGTTCCAATGGCCACAAATTTGCGAAAGGCCTCCGAGTCCACCAGTTTATATGGCAGTAGTTGGCGGGCTATGAGTTCTGACAAGCCAGCCGCCAACCGTTGGGCAAGAGGGTTATCCGGCGTCATCATTTTTTTACGCTCAAACATTAGGCCCACGGAAGCCTGCCTTTTTGCAGAAAAATGTGAGCTTGGCGTGATGGAAGGTGGAGTGGAGGACAATTGTGAGGAGAGAGGAGAAGGAGAAGTAGAAGACGAGGCTGGACGGTGAGAGCCTGCAGTGTGGCTTTGTGTGTTCCGTTGCTCCCACTGGGCTCGGTGATGGCTGCTCATGTGCCTTCTTAAGGCGGTCGTCCCTAGGTGAGTATTGGGCTTACCGCGACTAACGCGTTGACTGCAAAGATTGCAGATGGCAACGCTATTGTCAGCAGCGGACACGTTAAAAAAAGCCCACACTGCGGAGCCATGTGCCGGTGTCCTGGGAGCGCCAGATGTGACCGTACATGGTCGATGACTCGCTCCTGATACATTTGCAGTCTGCTTTGTCCCTGCTGTGCAATGTAAGTCATTGCTGCTTCTCCTCCCTATCTGCTGGTCCATATCTCCCTCTGAACTCCCCTCCTCTTCCTCTCTTGTGGGCACCCACGTGACATCACTAGACACGTCATCATCAACGTCACCTTCCCCACCGCTATAAGTAGAGTAGGCAGCAACACCGGGGACCAACCTCCTCCTTGGGCTGATCTGGGTACTGGCGTCAGACTGCTGAGTAGCGCTTGTTGCTACCTCCTCTTCCTGATCCAATACCAAGAGTGGCTGCGCATCAGAAATGTCCTCTTGATATGGATCGGAAAATAATTCCAGTGACTCAAGCGGAAGGTATGTGGTGGTGGTGGTGGTGGTCGTGTTGTTGGTGGTAGTGTCTTTGGGGGTGCACATAGCAGAGAGTGAAGAAGAGGGTGCAGATCGAGAGGATGAGGAGGGTGCAGAAGAGTAAGGCTGAGCGAGCCACTCAACCAAGTCTGGTGCATCCTTTAAAGTAATTGAACGCACCTTCTGCAACTTCCCACTTTGGCTCAAGCCTGTTGCTCCTGCCCTACCCCTACCACCCCTGCGGAAGGGCCTGCCTCTTCCTCTGCATGTCATTTTTTAAATGACCCTGTGACAAAACTCTTAGTCCCTATACCGCTGAAGGACTGCTGCAGTATAGGTGAGCGGTCAGCAGTGGTGCACGTCAACCCTATCTATTGTGGACCTATAGCGGTCCTTACAGAACAGCAGACTGTACCGCACTCAAGCCTATGTACCGTAGCACCCTATACCAAGTTACCAGTCCTTATAAGAACTTTTGTGGACCAAGCAGGTTGTGTATTAGTGTTTAGCAGACTGTACGTCAGTCCCTATACCGCTGAAGGACTGCTGCAGTATAGGGCAGCGGTCAGCAGTGGTGCACGTCAACCCTATCTATTGTGGACCGATAGCGGTCCTTACAGAACAGCAGACTGTACCGCACTCAAGCCTATGTACCGTAGCACCCTATACCAAGTTACCAGTCCTTATAAGAACTTTTGTGGACCAAGCAGGTTGTGTATTAGTGTTTAGCAGACTGTACGTCAGTCCCTATACCGCTGAAGGACTGCTGCAGTATAGGGCAGCGGTCAGCAGTGGTGCACGTCAACCCTATCTATTGTGGACCGATAGCGGTCCTTACAGAACAGCAGACTGTACCGCACTCAAGCCTATGTACCGTAGCACCCTATACCAAGTTACCAGTCCTTATAAGAACTTTTGTGGAACAAGCAGGTTGTGTGTTAGTGATTAGCAGACTGTACGTCAGTCCCTATACCGCTGAAGGACTGCTGCAGTATAGGTGAGCGGTCAGCAGTGGTGCACGTCAACCCTATCTATTGTGGACCGATAGCGGTCCTTACAGAACAGCAGACTGTACCGCACTCAAGCCTATGTACCGTAGCACCCTATACCAAGTTACCAGTCCTTATAAGAACTTTTGTGGACCAAGCAGGTTGTGTATTAGTGTTTAGCAGACTGTACGTCAGTCCCTATACCGCTGAAGGACTGCTGCAGTATAGGGCAGCGGTCAGCAGTGGTGCACGTCAACCCTATCTATTGTGGACCGATAGCGGTCCTTACAGAACAGCAGACTGTACCGCACTCAAGCCTATGTACCGTAGCACCCTATACCAAGTTACCAGTCCTTATAAGAACTTTTGTGGACCAAGCAGGTTGTGTGTTAGTGTTTAGCAGACTGTACGTCAGTCCCTATACCGCTGAAGGACTGCTGCAGTATAGGGCAGCGGTCAGCAGTGGTGCACGTCAACCCTATCTATTGTGGACCGATAGCGGTCCTTACAGAACAGCAGACTGTACCGCACTCAAGCCTATGTACCGTAGCACCCTATACCAAGTTACCAGTCCTTATAAGAACTTTTGTGGAACAAGCAGGTTGTGTGTTAGTGATTAGCAGACTGTACGTCAGTCCCTATACCGCTGAAGGACTGCTGCAGTATAGGTGAGCGGTCAGCAGTGGTGCACGTCAACCCTATCTATTGTGGACCGATAGCGGTCCTTACAGAACAGCAGACTGTACCGCACTCAAGCCTATGTACCGTAGCACCCTATACCAAGTTACCAGTCCTTATAAGAACTTTTGTGGACCAAGCAGGTTGTGTATTAGTGTTTAGCAGACTGTACGTCAGTCCCTATACCGCTGAAGGACTGCTGCAGTATAGGGCAGCGGTCAGCAGTGGTGCACGTCAACCCTATCTATTGTGGACCGATAGCGGTCCTTACAGAACAGCAGACTGTACCGCACTCAAGCCTATGTACCGTAGCACCCTATACCAAGTTACCAGTCCTTATAAGAACTTTTGTGGACCAAGCAGGTTGTGTATTAGTGTTTAGCAGACTGTACGTCAGTCCCTATACCGCTGAAGGACTGCTGCAGTATAGGGCAGCGGTCAGCAGTGGTGCACGTCAACCCTATCTATTGTGGACCGATAGCGGTCCTTACAGAACAGCAGACTGTACCGCACTCAAGCCTATGTACCGTAGCACCCTATACCAAGTTACCAGTCCTTATAAGAACTTTTGTGGAACAAGCAGGTTGTGTGTTAGTGATTAGCAGACTGTACGTCAGTCCCTATACCGCTGAAGGACTGCTGCAGTATAGGGCAGCGGTCAGCAGTGGTGCACGTCAACCCTATCTATTGTGGACCGATAGCGGTCCTTACAGAACAGCAGACTGTACCGCACTCAAGCCTATGTACCGTAGCACCCTATACCAAGTTACCAGTCCTTATAAGAACTTTTGTGGAACAAGCAGGTTGTGTGTTAGTGATTAGCAGACTGTACGTCAGTCCCTATACCGCTGAAGGACTGCTGCAGTATAGGTGAGCGGTCAGCAGTGGTGCACGTCAACCCTATCTATTGTGGACCGATAGCGGTCCTTACAGAACAGCAGACTGTACCGCACTCAAGCCTATGTACCGTAGCACCCTATACCAAGTTACCAGTCCTTATAAGAACTTTTGTGGACCAAGCAGGTTGTGTATTAGTGTTTAGCAGACTGTACGTCAGTCCCTATACCGCTGAAGGACTGCTGCAGTATAGGGCAGCGGTCAGCAGTGGTGCACGTCAACCCTATCTATTGTGGACCGATAGCGGTCCTTACAGAACAGCAGACTGTACCGCACTCAAGCCTATGTACCGTAGCACCCTATACCAAGTTACCAGTCCTTATAAGAACTTTTGTGGACCAAGCAGGTTGTGTATTAGTGTTTAGCAGACTGTACGTCAGTCCCTATACCGCTGAAGGACTGCTGCAGTATAGGGCAGCGGTCAGCAGTGGTGCACGTCAACCCTATCTATTGTGGACCGATAGCGGTCCTTACAGAACAGCAGACTGTACCGCACTCAAGCCTATGTACCGTAGCACCCTATACCAAGTTACCAGTCCTTATAAGAACTTTTGTGGACCAAGCAGGTTGTGTATTAGTGTTTAGCAGACTGTACGTCAGTCCCTATACCGCTGAAGGACTGCTGCAGTATAGGGCAGCGGTCAGCAGTGGTGCACGTCAACCCTATCTATTGTGGACCGATAGCGGTCCTTACAGAACAGCAGACTGTACCGCACTCAAGCCTATGTACCGTAGCACCCTATACCAAGTTACCAGTCCTTATAAGAACTTTTGTGGAACAAGCAGGTTGTGTGTTAGTGATTAGCAGACTGTACGTCAGTCCCTATACCGCTGAAGGACTGCTGCAGTATAGGTGAGCGGTCAGCAGTGGTGCACGTCAACCCTATCTATTGTGGACCGATAGCGGTCCTTACAGAACAGCAGACTGTACCGCACTCAAGCCTATGTACCGTAGCACCCTATACCAAGTTACCAGTCCTTATAAGAACTTTTGTGGACCAAGCAGGTTGTGTATTAGTGTTTAGCAGACTGTACGTCAGTCCCTATACCGCTGAAGGACTGCTGCAGTATAGGGCAGCGGTCAGCAGTGGTGCACGTCAACCCTATCTATTGTGGACCGATAGCGGTCCTTACAGAACAGCAGACTGTACCGCACTCAAGCCTATGTACCGTAGCACCCTATACCAAGTTACCAGTCCTTATAAGAACTTTTGTGGACCAAGCAGGTTGTGTGTTAGTGTTTAGCAGACTGTACGTCAGTCCCTATACCGCTGAAGGACTGCTGCAGTATAGGGCAGCGGTCAGCAGTGGTGCACGTCAACCCTATCTATTGTGGACCGATAGCGGTCCTTACAGAACAGCAGACTGTACCGCACTCAAGCCTATGTACCGTAGCACCCTATACCAAGTTACCAGTCCTTATAAGAACTTTTGTGGAACAAGCAGGTTGTGTGTTAGTGATTAGCAGACTGTACGTCAGTCCCTATACCGCTGAAGGACTGCTGCAGTATAGGTGAGCGGTCAGCAGTGGTGCACGTCAACCCTATCTATTGTGGACCGATAGCGGTCCTTACAGAACAGCAGACTGTACCGCACTCAAGCCTATGTACCGTAGCACCCTATACCAAGTTACCAGTCCTTATAAGAACTTTTGTGGACCAAGCAGGTTGTGTATTAGTGTTTAGCAGACTGTACGTCAGTCCCTATACCGCTGAAGGACTGCTGCAGTATAGGGCAGCGGTCAGCAGTGGTGCACGTCAACCCTATCTATTGTGGACCGATAGCGGTCCTTACAGAACAGCAGACTGTACCGCACTCAAGCCTATGTACCGTAGCACCCTATACCAAGTTACCAGTCCTTATAAGAACTTTTGTGGACCAAGCAGGTTGTGTATTAGTGTTTAGCAGACTGTACGTCAGTCCCTATACCGCTGAAGGACTGCTGCAGTATAGGGCAGCGGTCAGCAGTGGTGCACGTCAACCCTATCTATTGTGGACCGATAGCGGTCCTTACAGAACAGCAGACTGTACCGCACTCAAGCCTATGTACCGTAGCACCCTATACCAAGTTACCAGTCCTTATAAGAACTTTTGTGGAACAAGCAGGTTGTGTGTTAGTGATTAGCAGACTGTACGTCAGTCCCTATACCGCTGAAGGACTGCTGCAGTATAGGGCAGCGGTCAGCAGTGGTGCACGTCAACCCTATCTATTGTGGACCGATAGCGGTCCTTACAGAACAGCAGACTGTACCGCACTCAAGCCTATGTACCGTAGCACCCTATACCAAGTTACCAGTCCTTATAAGAACTTTTGTGGAACAAGTGAGTTGTGAATGTTTAGCAGACTGCAGCAGAAGGGCAGCAGTCAAGTATAATATCCTTTCTATATTTGGAAGAAAGAATATTATACATGTACAAGCCTATTACTGTACCACTGATACCAGTCCTGAAAAGAACCTTTGTGGAACTAATAATAACAGCAAGTCTTTAAAATTACCCTCACTGCCTGACAACACTGCTTCCTTCCTGTCCCTATACAAATTGGCAAAAAAAGAGAACGATTAGTGGTTACTGGAACAGCTCTTTTGTGGACCTTGATAGTAACAGCTAATGATGATGATGATGATGATGATGATGAAAGACTAATCTGGCTGTCCCTGTAGCATACACCGTCCTTTCCCTTTCTCTAAACTAACAAAAGACACTCAGGCTGCTGCAAGAATCAGCAGCACAGCAAACCTATCAACACCTAACACCTATACCAGTCCTGAAAAGAACTTTTGTGTACCAAATAGCTAGTGGTTTATCTCTCCCTACTCCACACAGGAACCTGTCCCTATCTTAACAGAAGAAAGAATGTAAAATGGCCACCGGATCGGGTGTATTTATAGGTTAGGGGGAATGTACAAGTGTCCATGTGCTGTCATGTCTCAATTGGCTGTCCTGTATCACATGATAAACGTGTCACCAAAGGTTAAAGTTCTTGTATACATTAAACACGTAAGTCCGCCGCGGCGAACGACGGAAAAAGGCGTTCGAACGTGCGGACCGCGAATGTCGGAAATTCGCCGCGAAACGACCGCCGGGCGAACCGTTCGGCCATCACTAGTGGCCCGGTCTTCTGTCGCCGCCGTCGCCGCCGCCTTCCGTTCTTCTTCTTCTTCTTCTTCTTCTCCAGGAGATGTTGCCTCGACGATCTCTCTGGCCGGAATGCCAGGGACGCACTGCGCGGCCACTTATATAGGGACAATGGGGCGGTGTCACATGGCTTTATGTCACATGGGTTGGTCACATGGGTTGATGTCACATGGGGACTATGACATCGTAAGGGGGCGGGGTCACCATGTGACCAACCCATGTGACATAAAGCCATGTGACACCGCCCCATTGTCCCTATATAAGTGGCCGCGCAGTGCGTCCCTGGCATTCCGGCCAGAGACATCGTCGAGGCAACATCTCCTGGAGAAGAAGAAGAAGAAGAAGAATGGAAGGCGGTGGCGACGGCGGCGACGGCGGCGACAGAAGACCGGGCCACCGCCTGTAAAAGAGCTATAAGAAGGCGCGGTGGCCCGGCAGAAGAACCGAAGAGGGGGACAAGACCCCCGAAGTCGGGAGAAGAGGCCGGCGGCGAGGAAGAAAGCCGGACTCCTCCGCTAGCAAAAGAGCTACAAGAAGATAGCGGAGGAGTCCGGCGAGAAGACCCCCGAAGACGGGAGACCCCCGGAGCTGTGCAATTAAATATTTTAACCCTGTGTTGTGTTTTTTTTTGTACTTTTTTTCACAGGTGAATGGGTAGGGGTACATTGTACCCCATACTCATTCACATAGGGTGGGGGACCGGTATCCGGGGGCCCCCTTATTAAAGGGGGCTCCCGGATTCCGATAAGCCCCCCGCCCGCAGACCCCGACAACCAACGGCTAGGGTTGTCGGGAAGAGGCCCTTGTCCTCATCAACATGGGGACAAGGTGCTTTGGGGTTGGGTGGGCCGCGCGGCCCCCCTTCCCCAAGGCACCCCCCATGTTGAGGGCACGCGGCCTGGTACGGCTCAGGAGGGGGGGGGCACTCGCTCGCCCCCCTTTCCTGGCCGGCCGGGTATCGTGCTCGGACAAGGGTCTGTTGTGGACTTGGGGGGGACCCCCACGCCGATTTTTTTCGGCGTTGGGGTTCCCCTTTAAGTCCATACCAGGCGGCGGGGCCAGCGACGTCTCCGTCGTGGGCCCCGCCTACCTGGATACCCGCTCGAAATGAGCGGACTTTTCTCCGGGCGGGAAAAGTCCGCTCATTTCAAAAGTACGGCGGACTGGCACACACACGGGCGGATTGTCCGCCGAAATGCGAGTCCGACGGACTGTATTACGGAAATTCTGAAATATTTAGTCCGCCAGACTGCACGCTGAAAAAGTCCGCTGAAGCCCACACACGAGCGGACTGTCCACTGAAATGTGTTTCGGCGGACTAAGTAGGCCAGACAGTCCGCCCGTGTGTACGCGGCTTAAGTTTTAGTTAGATTGGCTGTTTATGGTAATGCAACTTACCACAATATAAAGGATGCCTTAACCTCTTAATGGCTGTGAATAATCTAGGTTTCTCAACCATGGTTCCTCCAGAGGGTGCAAGGGGTTCCTTGAGCAACCAGCAAGTTGTGCTTCTCAGATAAGTTCCCACTGACCAGTGGTGGCTGGTGCTCCATTGGTCGGGGGGCGGCAAACAAACCTGAGACATCTACACCCCCTTGGTCACCAATTGCCCAGGTTTCACCTGCTGCTTCCCCCTCCGTCTCCTCTGTGTCCTGACGGTCGCTGCTTCTCCCGGCCAATCGAGTCTTCAGACTCATGGCCAATGGGGTCTTAGGACTCCAGGCCAATCGGGTCTCTGGATCCGCTTCCTGATTGGGAGGAAAAACAGAAGACATTTGTGAATATTCATTTTCTAATGTCACACAACTGGGTAGACTCGGGGTGCAGGGCTCTGCGCCCTGAGCCCACCCTTTTTTGAAGCCTATTAGAGCCTCGGGCTCTAATCATGTGCTTAAATTATTTTTTATTGAAACTCATGCGCCTTGCATGTAGATTAGGGGCTGGGTGCATGGATTAGGGGGAGGTGCCCCTGCGCCTCGTATGGACAGGCTATCACTGCCCCTATCTGTAATTGGGCAGTTCTTCCCAATGACCACACGTATTATGAGCATTTTTTCAACTGACCGTCACACTTATGTATCATGAGTTGTAGCTATAGTAAATTTGTGTAGCACTAACCCCCGAAGGAGCCGCTGGTTATTTTTGGGCTTACCGTTACCTTCCGTTCTCCTTGTGACACGTCTAGGGCATGTCCCGTGGTAGATGACCCAGTAACTTGAGACTGACAATAGATCCACTTGAATGGATTTTATTTGCAAAACTCAAAACATTTAACAGTCTTTCAACTTGGGATCAGAGGGTTGGAAAAGGAAAGTTCCGGTACTCTCAATGTCAAAGTCCAAAAACGTTAAAGGACTTGCTTACTTTGACTGCATCCAGAGAATAGCCATTCGCAGCTGGGTGAACACTCAGGTTGGACAGTCCCTCTCTCACAAGGCCTAGCAGCCAACAAGGTGCTTACTCAGGAACAAAGCCTTTATCACCGACGTTGTTGCAGAACATGTAGTGAAACTTGTAGGATACCTGGATCTTTCAGCCTGCTTGGCAATATCCACAAGACCGGATTCTTTCGGTAACTTCAGCCCTTCCAGGCTCTTGTTAAGAAAACCAACCCATAAGTGGTGTTCTTCTAAAGAGTCCTCCCCTGGAAGGCTTGAAGTACAATGGGTCTCTCCCAAACTGGAGACGGCACCCAACCACCTCAGAATCCTTCTTTAGTTTCCTTTCCCTGGGATAGCCAGCCCCAAGGCACGAAAGTCGGGTGGCTCTGCACCCCAGGCCATAGCCTTCCTGGGGGCTGGTTAGGAGGACCAGGACCATGTAATCAGCACATCATACTGGACCGGAACCCCGAACCACGTGACGTCCGCATCTTAAATACCCTCTCCCAGAGGGCACAGCGAGAGGGTCACTCCCACTGACCTGGCTCCAAAAGAGAGTAACTTAAGCACCTGACCAGACCATAGTTCCATGCCTACCAAAAGAGACAGTGCCCCTTATGGCCAGACTGAATATCTCACAGTCCAGTCAGACTGATACAGAAGTCAAATTTAGACAAATAGACTCAAATCTAACTTCAGTTTAGGTAGAGTTTAATTTTGAAAAACACATAGCGCGCGCTCTTCGGGAGCCTGCCGCTACATTTGTTTATAAGCAAACCTCTCCAACCTGCAGGTTTCAGTACCTCTCTTTCCCTTTCCCTGTGGAAAGATGTAATTTCAAAGTATAACAGGCAACGCTCAATCAACATCCGTAACGTTACATTCAAGTACCCTATAGAAATATATCTTCATAAGATATTATCTACAATATTGCCTGTGCCTGTATAAATGTTGAATGTGGGCAACTCCAGGAGTTGTGCCTAATACAGAAGGAATGAGGCCTCAGCACCCACCTCATCCACTTTGTCAAGCTAGACCACTAGTTTTAGTACATGGTATAAAAGGACTGGTTTTGTTAGTCCCAAATTAACCTACCAGTCTTTTTCTGCTGAAGAGTAAACTGGGGTACTTTTTTGTGAGGCAACGGATAACTGATCTAGGGGCAGAGGGGAGTTTGCTAGTAATAATACTATGTTGATCCTGAGGGGACGTACTTTACCATTTAGATACCATTCAGAGAAGAACCTTCAGTCAGTGACACATGGTGAGCATTACATAGCTACCTGTTCCCAGTTCAGACCTGAGATCCCAGCACCAATGTTTGCAGCACTGAGACATCATGTGTCTAAACCCTAAGCTGATGTTGAAAGATGTAAAAAAAAAAAGATATGTCATTATAAACCATGTCCTTAAGAAACACTCATATTCTGACATACCCAGATGAAAAATGCCCCACCCCGCTATGAAGGCAAACCTCAGAATTAGGGATGAGCTCGGTGTTCGACTCGAACATCGGCCGTTCGTCTGTTCAGTGAATTCAGAACTTTGTGGACCGTTCGCACCAAATTCGTGTGGCACAAATGGCCCACAATGCACTACACCATCGCAGTGCATTGCTGGCTCATGATTGGTCAAGCATGCACTGTGACCCCTTGGCCAATCACAGCGCCGGCAGCGAGGAGAGCCATAATTGCAGAATGCCTGTGGCCAATTATAGCTCAGGGGGTTTAGTACACGCCCCACACTATATAAGGCCGCCAGCGCGATGGCCTTGTTTAGTGTGTTCTGAAGTGCAGGGAGAGAGCAAGTTAGACATGGCCAGTGTTCTTTTCTCAGGCATCTGCAGGAGTTAAAGTGGATGTTGTGTGCCTCCAGCACAGTATAGATACCCCTTATTGCTGGTGTTGTCTGTTGCATATCTTGCATATTAGCCTTTAAAATTAGCACTTTTGATTTTGAACGTTCGAGTCCCATAGACTTTAGTAGGGTTCTAAAGTTCACACAAATTTTTGGTCCATTCGAAGGTTCTGATGCAAACCAAACCGGGGGGTGTTCGGCTCATCCCTACTCAGAATGTCTGGCTTGCCTTTTAACTTTTCTTATATAGGTAGTGACGGTGCCACCAGATGACGTCACCAGGGTGCCCTGCCCTTACCTACATTACAGTACAGTACAGTACATAAGAACTGTCAAAAGGCAAGCCAGCCATTCTGAGGATTGCCTTCATGGCGGGCGTGAATCGTTTTTTTTTTATAAAACTTTTTTTAGTGAATAGGTAGGGGTACTAAGTACCCCATACTCATTCACATAGAAGGGGCCTGGATCTGAGGGCTCCCTTCCTGAAGATTCCGATAAGCCTCCTGCCCACAGGTTATACAGGTTTTACTGCATCCTGATTTGCCCGTCAGGGATTAAAATGCACCGTGCAGCACGCAGGCCATTCAGCAAATTCAAGTGTTCACTAAATAGGGCGAAAAACCATTGTTCGGCCCGAACTCATGCTCGGGCTGAACCGTTCGCCCAAAACTATTTAGGACTAATCCATTTTTAAATATATATACCATAGTTTGTGAACTCTATCATTTTCTACAGAGTAAATAATATGCATTTATTTGAGTTGTTTTTTTACCAAATGTAGCAGAATACATTTTGACCTAAATTTATGAATATTGCTTATTTGCTAAATTTTATAGCAGCAATGAAGAAAAACACTTTATTATTATCATTATTATTATTTTTTTTTTATTTAGCAAAAAAATAAAAAAAACTCAGTGCTTAACCAGTTCCCGACCAGCGCATGCCGATGTACGTTGGTAGAATGGCACGGGCAGGCATATTGGCGTACAGGTACATCCAATCTTTAATGATGCCCTGCCATCGTGAGCGCGCCGGCGGCGGCACGTTCGCGTGCTGGTCAGGACCCCCGTGAGTCCGGTCGCGGGTCCCGCAGACTTGATCGCCGCCGGCATACCCGCAATCGCCTCACGGGGCGGCTGAATGGAGAAATGCCGTTGTAAACAGCATTTCTCTATTCTGCCTAGCAACTAGTGACGCTGATCTCTGCTCCATGTGATTGGAGCAGGGATCAGTGTTCACTAAATGAAAGCCCAGCCCCCAACAGTTAGTAACACGCCCCTAGGAACACTTAACCCCTACACTGCCACCCACTGGTTAACCCCATCACTGCCAGTGTCATTTACACAGCAATCAGTGCATTTGTATAGCAGTGATTGCTGTATAAATGACAATGGTCCCAAAAATGTGTCAAAAATGTCTGATGTGTCCGCCATAATGTTGCAGTCACAATAAAAATTGCTGATTGCCGCCATTACTAGTAAAAAAAAAATATTAATAAAAATGCCATAAAACTATCCCCTATTTTGTAAACGCTATAACTTTTGCGCAAATCAATCAATAATCACTTATTGTGATTTTTTTTACCAAAAATATGTAGAAGAATACGTATCGGCCTAAACTGAGGGAAAAAAAAATGTTTTTTTTTTATATATTTTTGGGGATATTTATTATAACAAAAAGTAAAAAATAATGCATTATTTTCAAAATTGTCGCTCTATTTTTGTTTATAGCGCAAAAAATAAAAACCGCAGAGGTGATCAAATAACACCAAAAGAAAGCTCTATTTGTGGGGAAAAAAGGACGTCAATTTTGTTCGGGAGCCACGTCGCACGACCGCGCAATTGTCAGTTAAAGCGACGCAGTGCAGAATCGCAAAAAGTGGTCTGTCTTTGGCCAGCAAAATTGTCCGGGGCTGAAGTGGTTAATAAATACCACCAAAATAAAGCTTTATCTGACTCAAAACAATTCTAAGAAGGTAATTTGGATACAGTGTTGCATGACTGAGGAATTGTCATTTAAAGTGCGACAGTGCTGATATCTGAAAATTTACCTGGGCAAGAATGGAGAGAAAGTGTCCGGTATTGGAGTGGTTAAAATTACTGTGTATTGTATTTTATGTTTGGAGATGCTCTCAATCATTATTTGCATGTTCGTTCATTGAGGGAGAATTGTTATACAAATAAGGTAATTAGGCGGTAAACCAATGCTTTGCAGTGGTTTGACGGATGGGACTACGCACACAAGTTCAGCTATTACCCTTTGAAGGACCTTTTAGGGCAATCACATGCACATAATGTACATATTTCAATCATTTCCCAGTTGACACCCAACATAACAGAAAGGCCTCCAGTTTGTGAAGGAAAGCATCCAGGACTGGGTCTTCACGGTGCCTCTGCAATGACTGTGACATACCTGACAGTGATCGGGCTTGAAGCTATTACTGGAATCACGGTCAGCATCTATGTTGTTATTATTATCCTGTTTGATTTCTACAGAAGAAAAAATATGAGGACAGGCAACAAAATCCGGGTGGCACTCAGCATCTCCAACATGCTGTTTTCCATCGTCATTTCAGCCGGCATATTTAGTGGATTTTTCAAGCCATGGATCCCGAAGGCCAACTCAACCACTTATGTTCTGTATTCGCTTCTTATTTACACCATTGTTTCCTGCTCATGGCTCAGTGCTGGTCTGAGTTTCTTCTACTTCATAAAGATTGTTAATTTTAAGACCAGGTTTTTTCTGTGGGCGAAGAAAAGAATTGGCTTGGTTGTTTCCTGGATAGTACTGGTATCAGAAGCAATGTCTCTGGGAAGCCTCCTCATAATTCTTCTCTCAACTGCCCCATGGGACTTTTCAAAGGAGTCTTCAAACAGCACAGCCATGATCTTATCCAATAACAGAACATCAGGAAACACAATAAGAACAAGATTTGCTTACATGATAATGAGCGTGACTCTGGTGCCATTACTGACCATTATATTCACCAGTATCTGCATCACGGTGGTCCTGACGCAGCACAGTCAAAAAATGCAGAAGAACATGAGACATTCGGGAAATGTTAAGCTCACAATTTACCAAAATGCCGCCCGCAGAATGCTGCGCCTTTTGTTCTTTTTCGTTATGTTTTTTGCTTTTTTACTTGTCTTTTTTATGACAGAGTTTTCTGAGTCAAGCCCGGGATTTTGGATCTGCGTTATGATCTTGTCGTCCTTTACCGCGGTTCAATCTCTCCTTCTTGTTCTCGCAAACAAGAAGCTAAAGGGTGCCTGGAGGGAATTATTTTGTTGTAACACCGACTGTAAGAAAGAAAAAGTCTCAAAGTAGGAACAGTAGTTATTGTTTGTAAGGACTGGATGGAAGTGTTTAGCGAGGGATCCGCATCTGCTTTGCTGGTGTGCGACCATTAAAGCCATCTTAACTTCTAGTATAGACATGTCCAATAAAACGGCATTGAAAAACAAAAATGTAAAGTGTTAACTTAAAGGTGAACTTTGGGATAAGTAAATAATGGGGTTAATTTACTGCATAGAAACCAAACAGCTTGGGCGGCACAGTGGTGTAGTAGTTATCACTCTCACCTAGTAGTAAGAAGGGTCAACTGGTTCGAGTCCCAACCACAACACTACCTGCCTGGAGTTTGTATGTTCTCCCGGTGCCTGCGTGGGCTTCCTCCCACACCCCAAAGACATGCAGGTAGGTTAATTGGCTCCAGTATATGAATGGGGACCTTGTATTGGGGGCTCCTTGAGGGTAGGGACCAATGTGAGTGTGTAATGTACAGGGATAGGGACAATTGTAGACATTCACTCTTTAATCAACCTTACTAACTATGAGCTATGAAGCTTCCAAGTTTTCTATCAAAACGTAATTGAACAAGCTAAAGTTAGAAGCCGATTGGCTACCATACACCAGATTTTGCACTCTCCAATTTTAGTAAACCTACATCATCATCATTGTCTAAATACAAGAGTTATATGTATTCTTATCTGAATCTTAAATTGTGTATTTCTTCAAGATTTGTGCAGTATTCCAGTGTGGGGCTTCCTGTAATAGAGACTGGTCACTGCTGTTCTCTTTCTATATATATATATATATATATATATATATATATATATATATATATATATATATATATATATTTATTTATAAACTACATTACCAAAAGAATTGGGACGCCTGCCTTTACACACACATGAACTTTAATGGCATCCCAGTCTTAGTCCATAGGGTTCTATATTAAGTTGGTCCACCCTTTGCAGCTTTAGCTGCTTCAACCCGTCTGGGAAGGTTGTCCACAAGGTTTAGAAAAGGTTTAGGAAAGTATGAAAACCAATGATGTCTCTGGCGCTCTTATAGCAATCTTGAAACGTGCAGTATGAGCCAGTGCTCTCACACTAACCTCTTTGTTCTCTATCAATCTTTACCTGTGTTTCTATGCTTTTTGTTTGACTTTCTGGAGTTTGAATGTTCCTATTGAGATAACACAGGGGTGTACGGTTGAGAAGAACAATCTGTGAAACCCTAATTGCACGTTTTAGGTTTTCGCTGCCAGTTAGCAAAAGAAGGAAGCTTGACTAGTTCACTCATGGAACTCACATGGACTATAGGTGCGGAACTGAAACAGCTAATGGTACTACCAGGCCTTTTTTTAGCAGGAATGCAGGAGAACGCAGTTCCAGCACCTCCAGCCAGGGGCGGACTAACCAATCGGCCACTCGGGCACTGCCCGAGAGCCCCAGGCCACTAGGGAGCCCCATCAGGGTTGGCAGCCTCAGTAAAACCAGGGACAGTATGTAAAAACCTGTGTTTTTTTTTTTTTACATCTGTCTCTGAAATGCCCCTTAAGCCTCATACACACGATAGGACTTTGTACAAACTTTCCCTTGGATTTTTGTACAAAGGGCGTCGGCCCTGAACTTGTATTGCATACACACAGCAGGACTTTTTCAGCCAACTTTCACCAAATCACGTGGTTTTTCTGCTCTTTACCGCCACCTTTGGTCAACTTCTGTATTGTTGTCTGATCTTTTGCATTGGTTCTGAGCATGCGTGTTTGTACTTTGTACAAAAGTCCTATTGTTTTCTGTATACACGATCAGACTTTGCTCCATCGGACTTTTGTTGCCAGAAAGTTTGTCCGTTTGCACAGCCAACAAAAGTCCGATGAAAACCAAAAAAGTTTGTCCGATGGAGCGTACACACGGTCGGATGTTGCTCCAAAACAGCTAATTTGCATGTTTGTTGTCAAAAAGTCTGATCGTGTGTACGGGCCTTTACTGACATCCTTTTGGTCTGAAAATCCTGAGATTATAGCTGCCCCACCTCTCCAATACCTTCTCAGCTAATAGAAACATGTCTGTGTATACTGCGTGTACATGTATGTGTATACTGTGTGATTGTATTCTGTGTGTGTGTATACTGTGTGGCTCCATAATCTCTGATTGCCTGGGGGCCACATAATCTCCTATTGCCCAGGGGCCCCATGAGTTGTCAGTCCGCCCCTGCCTCCAGCACTAGATGTATGCAATGGCAAAGGGGGCTGGGATGTGCTGCAGGGTCTATGGATACTGGCTACTGGGGGATCTATTGCTGCTGGAGGGGATCTAGTTTTGTAGGTGGGTCTATTGTTGGCGGGGAGGTCTGTTGTTGCTCTTAGGGGATCTACTGTTGCTGAGGGTAAGTCTTATGTTGCTGGGGGGTCAGTTGTTGCTAGGAGGGATCTGCTGTGGAGGGATGGGTCTGTTGTTTCTTGCTGCTGGGGGCTCTATTGTTGCTGGGAAGGAGGGTATATTGTACTGGGAGGTGGGTAGGAGTTGGAACCAAGGGATGGTGCTTAGAGGTGGGTAGGGGGCAGAGACGAAGGATGACTTTGAAAGAGAGAGTTCCTGCACCTATTCTCAGAGAAAAAAAAGCCCTGGGTACTACCAATATGTTGTATGGAGTATAACATGTGTTGAAGATGATATTTGTAACCATGTGAACTTATTACTCAAATCTTGAAAATGGACTTCTTCCTCTGTCACTTATTGTTGTTATCCTATGTAATGCGCAAATCTTTAATAAAAAGTATTTTGAAAAAAAAAAAAAAAACAATTCTTCAAAGATGCCATAACCACTTGCTAACGTCTCACTGTAGCTTTACTGTTACAGTGTGGGCTGGCTGCATGAAACCACGTATATATCAGTGGTGGCCGGTGCTCAAAATTTTTTGGGGGGGGGGGGGGGGTGGGCGCAAACAAACTGCAAAATGTAACTGTTATTAATGCAGGACTGTATATAGCCATTTATCAAGTGATTATGTATCATTACAGCTAGATAAAATATTGGAAATGTTCATGTTAAAGTCAATTGTTAATGAATACAATAAATGTATTATGAATCTGATTTTTTTTTTTTAATCAGTAAACATCAATTTCAGCCTCACTGTGTCCATCAATTGCAGCCTCACTGTTCCCATCAATTTAAGCCTCACTGTGCCCTTTAATTGCAGCCTCACTGTGCAAATCAAATGCAGCCTCACTGTTCCCATCAATTTCAGCCTCACTGTTCCCATCAATTTCAGCCTCATTGTGCCCATCAAATGCAGCCTCACTGTTCCCATCAATTTCAGCCTCACTGTTCCCATCAATTTCAGCCTCATTGTGCCCATCAAATGCAGCCTCACTGTGCCCATCAATTTCAGCCTCCCTGTGCCCATCAATTGCAGCCTCACTGGGCCCATCAAATGCAGCCTCCCTGTGCCCATCAAATTCAGGCTCACTGTGCCCATCAAATGCAGCATTACTGTGCCCATCAATTGCAGCCTCACTGTGCCCATTGAAAGCAGGCTCACTGTGCACATCAAATGCCGGCTCACTATGCACATCAAATGCAGCCTTACTGTGCCCATAAATTGCAGCCTCCCTGTGCTCATCAAGTGCAGCCTCACTGTGCCCATCAAATACAGCCTCACTGTGTCCATTAAATGCAGCCTCACTGTGTCCATCAAATGCAGCATCACTGTGCCCATCAATTGCATCCTCACTGTGCCCATCAAATTCAGGCTCACTGTGCCCATCAAATGCAGCCTCACTGTGCCCATCAAATGCAGCCTTACTATGCCCATCAATTGCAGGCTCAATGTGCAATCAAATGCAGCCTTACGGTGCCCATCAATTGCAGCCTCACTGTGCCCATCAATTTCAGCCTCACTGTACCCATCAAATGCAGCCTCAATGTGCTCATCAAATGTAGCCTCACTGTGCCCATTAATTGCATCCTCGCTGTGCCCATCAAATTCAGGCTCACTGTGCCCATCAAATGAAGCCTTACTGTGCCCATTAATTGCATGATCACTGTGCCCATCAAATGCTTGCTCACTGTGTCCATCAAATGCAGCCTTACTGCGCCCATTAATTTCAGCCTCACTGTTCCCATCAATTTCAGCCTCATTGTGCCCATCAAATGCAGCCTCACTGTTCCCATCAATTTCAGCCTCACTGTTCCCATCAATTTCAGCCTCATTGTGCCCATCAAATGCAGCCTCACTGTGCCCATCAATTTCAGCCTCCCTGTGCCCATCAATTGCAGCCTCACTGTGCCCATCAAATGCAGCCTCCCTGTGCCCATCAAATTCAGGCTCACTGTGCCCATCAAATGCAGCATTACTGTGCCCATCAATTGCAGCCTCACTGTGCCCATTGAAAGCAGGCTCACTGTGCACAACAAATGCCGGCTCACTATGCACATCAAATGCAGCCTTACTGTGCCCATAAATTGCAGCCTCCCTGTGCTCATCAAGTGCAGCCTCACTGTGCCCATCAAATGCAGCCTCACTGTGTCCATTAAATGCAGCCTCACTGTGTCCATCAAATGCAGCATCACTGTGCCCATCAATTGCATCCTCACTGTGCCCATCAAATTCAGGCTCACTGTGCCCATCAAATGCAGCCTCACTGTGCCCATCAAATGCAGCCTTACTATGCCCATCAATTGCAGGCTCAATGTGCAATCAAATGCAGCCTTACGGTGCCCATCAATTGCAGCCTCACTGTGCCCATCAATTGCAGCCTCACTGTACCCATCAAATGCAGCCTCAATGTGCTCATCAAATGTAGCCTCACTGTGCCCATTAATTGCATCCTCGCTGTGCCCATCAAATTCAGGCTCACTGTGCCCATCAAATGAAGCCTTACTGTGCCCATTAATTGCATGATCACTGTGCCCATCAAATGCTCGCTCACTGTGTCCATCAAATGCAGCCTTACTGTGCCCATTAATTTCAGCCTCACTGTGCCCATCAAATGCAGGTTCACTGTGCCCATCAAATGCAGGCTCACTATGCATATCAAATGCAGCCCTACTGTGCCCATCAATTGCAGCCTCCCTGTGCCCATCAATTGCAGCCTCACTGTGCCCATCAAATACAGCCTCACTGTACCCATCAAATGCAGACTCATGGTGCACATCATATGCAGCCTCACTGTGCCCGTCAATGCAGCCTCATTGTTCCTATATAATTGCAGTCTCACTGTGCCAATTGTGAAGGGTTCCCACCATCCCTGTGCTAAGTTACCAGGTCTGTACACCTGCTGGCTACAGTGCCCATTATGAGTGTTTCCTGCCATCCTTGTGCTGAGTTCTCGGGTCTGTACACCTGCTGTGTCCATTATGAGGGGTTTCCACCATTCCTGTGCTGAGTTCTCGGGTCTGTACTCCTGCTTGCCCATTATGAGGGATTTCCACCATCCCTGTGCTGAGTTCTTGGGTTTGTACACCTGCTGTCCCCATTATGAGGGTTGCCCACCATCTCTGTGCTGAGTCCCCAGTTCTGTACACCTGCTGTGCCCCTTATAAGGGGTTCCCACCATCCTTGTGCTGAGTTCAGTATACTGTAGAATTAATGTATGGTATATTCTTAGCATTGTTTGCAGATAGTTTCATTAGTGATGGTGATGTGTGATAGAAGTGAAAAATACCACGGTGTTTCCTGAAAGATAGAATCAGCAGCCAGCACAGCAAAAGACAATTGCAAGTAAAAATAATGGGTATATGTGAAGCGGTAAATGAAATGGCCATATGGGATAAGACCGTATATTGGCAAGAGATAAAAAAATTAAGAGTGAAAATAAATAATATTAAATATGTGAACATAAACATTATATACTCTTAATAAAAAACGTGCAAATACATATAAGGAGAGGAGAGAGATGGGACTTTGAGTGAAGCACACAGCAGTAAATGGATTGGTCAAGTGACTAAGAAAATTTAATTTATTTATATTTCACAAATCATACATTGTTTGCAAGTATTTTGGGCAACAGGCCTCTAAAAAATACTTGGGGCAACATGCCTCGTACAGTATAAATCACAGTTCATTAAATAAATAAACATGTATTGAGTAGTTTTGAGACCTTAGCTAGTAAATAAATTAACCAAAAATTCAGATTATATAAAAACTTTTATTATTTTTTTCTATTTTTCTTTTTTAGATCTATTCCATGGTCCCTGCTCCTGATGAGCGGCTATAGTGCCATGAAACGCGTAGAGCCTTGAATTATTACCTTCTTTTTATTGCAATCATGGAATATCAAGTTTTTATATAATCTGAATTTTTGGTTAATTTAATTACTAGCTAAGGTCTCAAAACTACTCAATACATGTTTATTTATTTATTGAACTGTGATTTATACTGTACGAGGCATGTTGCCCCAAGTATTTTTTAGAGGCCTGTTGCCCAAAATACTTGCAAACAATGTATGATTTGTGAAATATAAATAAATTAAATTTTCTTAGTCACTTGACCAATCCATTTACTGCTGTGTGCTTCACTCAAAGTCCCATCTCTCTCCTCTCCTTATAAACTACTGACAGGGATGGAGGCTGGCGTCCCTTTGATGCTGGCCTCATTTAAAGTCCCAAAATGCACTGTGCAAATACATATATTTGCCAGAGCAGCGATACCTGGAAGTCACTCCGGTAGATTTGGTGGTGACGGAGGAGGTTAACGAGGGTCGGTCCAGGCACTTCGATCTCAGGTAAGTAATTCATAATGAGCTAGTATGCTATGCATACTAGCTCATTATGCCTTTGTCCTGCAGGGTGTTTTTTTTTCTTGTTTTTTTTAGAGAGGGTTTACCTCCTCTTTAAGAATCCTGGGAAATCACTAGGACAGGAATCCATACTGTCACAAGGCCTATAATAAGGCTTACCTGTAGTTACTGAGAATATCTCCTAAACTTGCACTTACAGTTTAGAGATATTCAGAGTACATGCAGCCTATTACATCATCGGCGCAAGCACTCTGAAGGTCCGGCTTACAGTGCCGGAACCTTCAGAGCCATTCTGGAAACGACGGCTCCCATGCACATGCGTGGGAGTGACATCATCGCGCCACGACCACTTATGTACCCGGAGGCTGTGAACCCAGAAGGAAGAGCAGGGGAAGATGTCAGCCATCTCAGCAGTGACATTGCAGCGATAGGGGGCTTTGTTCTCAGGTAAGTCTATCATAATGTGCTAGTATGCAATGCATACTAGCACATTATGACATTGCCTTGCAGGGAATTTTTTTTTTTTAAATCACGGTTTACCACCGCTTTAAGCAGGTGTTCATTTGAGTTCATGAAGATGATATTGACAATGATGTTCTTTAGGGAATGCGTGCGTGACATGAGAGATTCTGATCAGTAGATAATAATTGTGTCTGACGCAAGTAAGCTCGAGCTCCGTGTCACCATGCGAAAGCAACATTTTCCGATTTGCATCTAAAACAAATTAGAGCAAGGTGAAGAATGAAGCACAGATCCCGGGTCACTGATCCCTTGAAGAGAACACAGATAAGCTAGCCATCAAATGATTCTTCACAACGCCGTCATATTATAAAATCTGAATTGTACTGAACTTTCTGCACTCAATATCCTAAAACTAAACTTCTGTGCCACGTGTACGCCAATACAGTTTGGGAGTGCACACCTCCTGCACTCCCTCTTAGTTTGAGAATTGGACCAGATTTAATTGACCTTAAAGAATAATTCTGGGCATGGTTTATTTTTACATAAATATGATAAATGTGCAAGAAAAAAGAAAGTCTCTATACAAAAAAATATGAATTTATACTTGGTTATCGGGTTGCCCCAATACTCATTAAATGTGTATATGTATGAATATTACATGTAAAAAAGAGGTAAAAAAAGGAAATTATTTATCAAAGTCCTCCAGTAAAAATTGGTGCAATATCTGTATGAGGAACCATCAACAGCCCCCCTCAGCGTGAAGAGTGATGACAAATATCTTCCAGAAAATCCAAAAAAGTGCACAGTACACCCTTATGTGAACACCGCCACCTGGAACAAGTTTGAGGCTTACCGGACGCCTGTGACCCAAACGGACATATGCCTGAAGGGTCAAAACGGCCTTAATACAAAAACGATTAGATGGCCTCCCGGGAACCATGAACCGTGGAACTGGTTGGTGCAGAAACTCCTCCAAGACCAAACCCGATGCAAAATATCCTCCAATCAATAGAGCAGATCACACTCACACCAAACGATCACGATGTCCAAGGAGACGAAACACGTCGGGCGCACCTCACTGCTGTGATTATTTTGAGAAAGCGCTATGTCAACTGCAGAAATGTAAGTTTGATACTTTTTAATAAATTTACAAGTTTTTACGGAATTACGCTATTTTGGTTCCATTCTTCTATTCTGTATGATCGTTTGGTGTAGTGTGATCTGCTCTATTGATTGGAGGATATTTGGCATCGGGTTTGGTCTTGGAGGAGTTTCTGCACCAACCAGTTCCACGCTTCATGGTTCCCTGGAGGCCATCTAATCGTTTTTTGTATTAAAGCCGTTTTGACCCTTCGGGCATCTGTCCGTTTGGGTCACAGGCGTCCGGTAAGCCTCAAACTTGTTCCAGGTGGCGGTGTTCACATAAGGGTGTACTGTGCACTTTTTGGGATTTTCTGGAAGATATTTGTCATCACTCTTCACGCTGAGGGGGACTGTAGATGGTTCCTCATACAGATATTGCACCAATTTTTACTGGAGGACTTTGATAAATAATTTTCCTTTTTTTTTAACTCTTTTTCACGTGTAATATTCATACATATACACATTTAATGAGTATTGGGGCAACCCGATAACCAAGTATAAATTCATATTTTTTTGTATAGAGACTTTCTTTTTTCTTGCACATTTATCATTTAGCGCGACACTTTCTTTATATTGATTGTACTAGGAATTTCCACTTTTAGTGTGTCAGCGGCTGGCTTGCTAGAGATAGAGCGGTGTTTTTTTTTGTATTTTTTATTTTTACATAGTTGCATTGATCCGATTAGAACCAATGTAACTATGTATGCCGTATACCAGCTTTTCTCAACCTTTTCAACACAGTGGAACCCTTGAAATAGTTCTCTGGTCTCACGGTACCCCTGCTAAAAATTAGAACTCTATAACTCATGATACATTAGTGTGATGGTCAGTGGGAAGAATGGTCCTCACACTTGTGGTCAGTGGAAAGAATGGTGCTTACACTTGTGGTCATTGGGAAGAATTACCTCCTTACAAATGGCTAAAAAGATCAATGGTGTCGGTGGGAACTTATCTTAGAGGCAGAAATTGCCCAATGCAGAAGGAACCCCTAGCAACCTCTGGAGGAACCCTAGGGTTCCATGGAACCCTGGTTGAGAATCACAGCTGTCTACAATACCTGGCTGATGCCCTGGGAAGCTGAAAATCACTGTACTGGATACCACTTCTTTTTTTTTTCAAGGCCATGGTGGGTGCACAAAAATGAAACACTGGTAAATGAACAAAAAAAGTGCATGTGGACACACTCAAAAAAGTGCACCTCGGCAGATGTAGTTCAGCCTCCCAACAGGAACGGCGCTGTGCAGTGGCCACCAGCCGGGAGAGTGGGGGGTGTGGGGAGCCCATGTCCCTCTAAGACCTCCATAGGCATCATCAGGGAGCCCCTGTCTCATTGGGCTCTGCTGCCCTGGTGACCCTTGCAGCCATCTTTGGTGTGGGCAGTGCTGATAAATAACACTGCCCCCCTTGAGTTGGCACACATTTTGCGAGTGGTTAGGTCAGGGACAAAATCTCGCTGGCTAGAGACTGGCAGTTTAACATAAGGAGAAGTTCCTTTGGAGGAGGGACAGATTAGAGACCTTCACTCTGCCTTGGAAAGTAGCCCTTCCTGTTCGGGTACCTGTAGCAGTCTTCTGTCAGATGCTGTTGGGTATCAACCAGGTGTGTGGTTCATTTTAAGTTCTCTGGCCAGTACAAATGTGTAAGCCCCAACTGTTGTACTTCTCCATACATTACTGTTAATATAAATTACCAAAACACCTCCATGTGAGTTTTCTTCCCTGGTGGGCACTAAATACCTGCTCCTCACCTACATATGTCTCTAGTCCACCTCCCAAAGAAGTAGGACCCCTCCATGTACCCTTGGAGCACAAAGCTTCTGATAGAGGTAAAGCATGTTTTGGTCAACCTAAGGAAAAGGCCTGGTGGATCTGTCTCCTTATGATCAGCTAAGGCCAACCCCTGAGTACTAGGCGAGTAGTTTTTCTGAAGGACCCACACCCTCCATCAGGAACCGGATGACTTTTGGATTTAGCTGATCACATTTGCATACACAGTCCACCTAAAAACGTATTAAAAGAGGAGTTTGGCCAAAACTTTTTGGTGCCTGTGGTCACAGCAGTGAACTTTGTTTCGTTCTCCTGTGACCCAGAATTAGCAGACAATGAAGGCGCAATGTTGGCTGACGTCACAGAGCCGCTCCATGCTCTGTAAGGAACCTGCCAATAATATCGGGATCCACCTATATACCCAATCATCAGCTGGCTTAAAGTGGTTGTAAACCCTTACAAACCACTTTGACCTAAAGGTAAGCCTAGATTAAGGCTTACCTGTAGGTCCAAGAAGTATCTCCCAAACCTATACGGTTTAGGAGATATTTGCCCGAAGACGGGCACCTCTGTCTACGGCGCATGCGCCGTAGACAGCGGCGTGCAGGCGCACTGAGCGTGGCATCCTCGATAATGAAGATGCCGCACAATGACGCTCGTCTCGGCTCCCGTGCGCATGTGCGGGAGTGACGTCATTGCGGCTTTGCCGAATGACAGCGGCGGAGCTGCGAGACCCCACCGAGAAGATGGATGCGGCGGACTACAGGGGACAGCGGTGACTTCGCTGGCTCCTGTGTCAGGTAAGTGACACATAATGGGCTACTATGCGGTGCATAGTAGTCCATTATGCTTTGCCTTTGCAGGGAATGAAAGAGGAAGTAAACTCATCAGGGTTTATCCTCTTTAAGCTCTCAATGTACCACTGAGAGGCTCAGCCTCCCACCCCTCCCCAGCCTGGCACTCCAGTGAGAGCTGCCCTCTGCTCAGAGCAGACCTGAGAACTGAGCAATTAACGTTCTTGTGATTGCTCAGTCTTTAGGCTTAAAGCTGGTGGGGGAAAGCTAAAGCATCAGATGGGATCAATGCTGCAGCAGGGAGGAGTAGAGTTTTTTTTTTTTTGTATTTTTTCACAAATCTCCTTTAACTAGTCGGCTTTAAAAAAAATATATATAACACAAAAATTCTAAATGCATATGTCTTTATTTATTTAATTAACTCCTGTTATAAGCATTAAATTCAGTATGTTACAGAAATGAATCCGTATAACATGAAGCTACAGCAGCTTTATGCCTGATTTACTTTGAAAAGCCTAAAACGTGTTCAGTACAAATACAGATTTAGCTGACGGAGGACATTTGCATCAATTTTAACCTGAGGATCAAAGGATAATCCCATAACCCCCCCCCCCATTGATGTCATCAGGTTGCTTCAGGTGGAACAGAATCGTCTATAAATTACTCCACACCTATTGAGTCTCGTTCTATTCACCTGAAGGATACCCTAGGATTAGATGACTTCTCGCCTTCAAAAAAATTACTATAAGTGGATTGACTGTTGACTTTCAAGTCTTTGCCAGAAATGGGTTTAGATAATATCGTCATCCCATCTTATGCCAAAATATTTTTTGCCATCTTTGTGGTGGAGATCATTATAGGAACTTTCACCAATGCCTTCATTATACTAGTCAACCTCAGAGACTGGCTGAAAGGTCAAGTCCTGAACTCCAGTGATCGGCTGGTGGTTTCTCTCGCCCTTTCGAACACTTGCTGCGTGTTTGGGAATGCTGCCAGTGTTGTATTCTACATATATTTTACAGGGCTTGTGTTTCTGGATTATGTTTTTTATACCTTGTATGGTGTGATGATGTACACCATCTTTTCCAGTTCCTGGCTGTCTTCTTGGCTGTGCTTGTTTTTTTTCTTGAAGATAATTACTTTTAAAGGTGGCTGCTTCGAGTGGATGAAGATGAAGGTTGAATCGTTGGTTCCTTGGCTGATATTCTCATCTCAGGTTATATCCTTCTTTAGCTCACTTCCTTTTATTTGGACCACTACAAAGGTGTTTTCATCAAATTTCACATCTTTAGATCTTGGGGCCAACCAAACGTTCAAGGTTATTGGATATAAAATGAATGACTCTTACATCGGTTTTTCAATAATAGTCAACTGTTTTGTACCGTTTTTGATTGTCATGGCCACCACGGGTCGCATCATTGCTTCGCTCACTTTGCATGCCCAACACATGAAGCAAAACATGGAGGATTCCCGTGGAGCAAGCCTGAAGGTCCATCGAATGGCTGCCAGAACCATGTCATCTCTTCTTGGGATTTATTTCATTTTCTATATGGTGGAGTTAGCTCTAGGGTTCCTTCCAATGGACAGCCCAATGTACTGGATTTGTCATGTGCTCATTTTGGTTTTTCCTAACCTCCAATCCATCATACTTATAATGGGGAACTCCAAGTTGAGGCAGGTTTGGTCAGACTTGATGAACTGCAAAAAGAAACCTTAACAAGGCAGTTCAAGCCAACGTTTTTAAATGTGCGATAATCAATTTAGATTATGTATGGTGAGGTTGGTAATTACATGGGCATTTTCACCTGATTAAAGATAATTATTAAAGTAGAAACTCTTACAAAAATGTTTTATTAAATTTATTCCCTACTCAGCGACCATCATCTATGCAAATGTTGGGCCGCGTACACACGCGCGGACTGTTCGCCCAACTTTGTCCGCTGAACAGTGTTTGGGCGGACAGTCCGCTCGTGTGTGGGCTTTCAGCGGACAGTTTCAGCGGACAGTTTGACGGACAAGGTTTTTCGGAAATTCCGTAAAACTGTCCGCTGAAACCTTGTTTCAGCGAACAGTCGGCTCGTGTGTAGGCTTGTTCTTCAAACAAAGTTGCGCGCATGCTCAGGAAGGATTTTCACGCCGAAAGCTATAATGCAGTGTATAGGACGTCGTATTTTTCGTCCCGTCGTATGTGCCGTTCACGTCATCGCGCACGGTTTCAGCAAACTGTTCGTCCGTCGTGTGTGGCCATGTCCGTCCATGCTAAGTTTGAGCGGACTGTTTGCCGAAACTGTTGGACGGACAAAGTTGGGCGAACAGTCCGCGCGTGTGTACGCGGCCTTGGAGTTTTGGCAGTTGCGGTCATTCTGGTGTACAATTCGTTCAAGTGAGTCTCTGGGTAGAGATTTAACACAACTTGAAACTATCCTGATACAAGATCAAAAACCAAATCATGTTATATCAGTACTGTATAAGATGTTTATTATTAAAAATCACCCGGACCCCCCAGAATATATAAATAAATGGGTTAATGAGATCAATGCACAAATTGAGGTTGGGGAATGGGAGAAGGCATTTAATTTCTCTCACTGTTTATCACCGTTGATTAAAGCACAAGAGACGAATTACAAACTGCTCTCAAGATGGTACTGGAGCCCAGTGACACTCCACCGTATTTACCGAGAAAAATCGGCTATATGTTGGCGGTGCCATAGAGACACACTGCTCCACATCTGGTGGGAATGCCCCCTAATTTTTAGATTCTGGGAAAAGCTTATGCAATTATATACAACAGTCACTGGGGAGGTAATCCAGAATACACCACAAATTACCCTTCTCTCTATGTTACCAAGAACATATAAAAATGTTAAAAAGAATCTATTAGGATACTGGTTGACGGCGGCAAGAACTGTGATACCGCGGCACTGGCGCTCAACCCAGTCGCCTACAATAAATGAATGGGCTCTAGAAATGGATAATATAGAGAGAATGGAGATACTCTTAGCACAAGAATTAGATACATATGAAAGGTGCCTCTTGGTTTGGACTCCATGGAGACAACATAGGAAATTGGTAAAAGATTAGTGAACTAGGAGGGAGGAGAGGGGAGGGAGGGATCCGTGGAGGAGAGAGGAGAGAAAAGTGGGGAGGGGGGAGAGGTTAGATATACAGTATCCCCCTTTCCTCCTCTCTGTTGGGTGTTTTTTTTTTGTTTTTTTTGGGGGGAGGGAGGGAAGAGGAAATAAAATAATAAATGTGATTATTATGCATGTAAGTGATATATATGTTTGAATATTGTTTAATTATGTGTAATGCTTTATAATAATTGAAAATAAAAATAGAATTGGAAACAGAAATGTTTTAGTATTTCAGAGAACTGTAAATAAAACAGGATTGAATTATTTTCTTTTAATGTTCATATTTTCTCTCCCTGTCCTGTAACGGTCTTGTAGACCAGGGATCTCCAAACTACGGCCCTCCAGCTGTTGTGGAACTACACGTCCCATGAGGCATTGTAAAACTCTGACATTCACAGACATGATGGGAATTGCAGTTCCTAAACAACTGGAGGGCCGTAGTTTGGAGACCCCCTGTTGTAGACTGTTTGATTTACTAAAGGCAGTACATTTTTCAAGGAATTTTGCTCAGAGTTTCGTGAATGAGGTCTGTTCTCCCTGACTTGTGCAAGAAAAAATTTTTTTTTTTTTTTTGCTGTACTTTCCTTGCATGTGATTGGGTATTGGCAAAGTGAAATTGCAGCACATTACACCACCAAGCTCTGAGGAAAAATTCCCATCCAAAATGTAAGGTCCCTTGTAAAAGCCTATTCAACCCCTTTGTCTGAACTTCCTGTTAATGTATACATGCCCCAGGTGCCAGGCCAAATGTTAGAGTTGTTAGGTCTCATTCCCATGGGTGTACCGATCTGCACACCCCCCCCCCGTGGGGAGCCATCTTCACCTGCCTGGGATGCACAGCTACTCCATGCATCCACATGTCAGCAGTCCCATTCATGTCTATTGGGATGCAACAGCTGCATGGCCACGGCTGCTGGTTGCAGTTTGATAGATGTGTGGATGCGTGGTCTTGGGTGCAAACAGTGGTGGATATTTTCTAAAACTGGAGCGCGCAGAATCTTGTAGAGCTGTGCATGGTAACCAATCGCCTTTTAACTTCAGCTTGTTCAATTATTGGTTTCTGTGCTGGTTGGTTTCTATGCAGAGCACCAGATTTTGCATGCTCCAGCTTTAGTAAATCCCTTCCCTGTCTGTGCGTCCATACAATCACTGTGTCCCAATAGACATAAATGGGACTGCCAGCATACAGAAGCATGAAACACATGTTCATTCCATGCCAGTGAAGATGGGCAGCTACAGTGGACTGTAGACATGTACACTGTGAAAAATGTGTTTGTTTTGGTTTTAATTCAGTTTTTTTTCCGGGTCATTCGTAATGATTGAAATTCGTTATTTAGAAGAAATTCGTAACTTCGGAAAAATTCTAATTTGTTATGTTCCATTCATTTAGATACGGTATTCGGAAATTCTGAAGTTCGAAAATTCGAAAATCCAAAATAATACCTAACTAACTAATAATAACTATAAGGCCGCGTACACACGCGGGGACTGTTCGCCGAAACTGTCCGCTGAAACCTTGTTCAGCGGACAGTCCGCTCGTGTGTGGGGCTTCAGCGGACAGTTTCAGCGAACAGTCCGCGCAACAAGGTTTTTCGGAATTTCCGAAAAACTGTCCGCTGAAACAAGGTTTCAGCGGACAGTTCCCTCGTGTGTAGGCTTGTTCGACAAACTAAGTTGCGCGCATGCTCAGAAAGGATTTCCACGTCGGAAGGTTGCATTGCAGTGTATAGGACGTCGAAATTTTCGACCCGTCGTACGTGCCGAAACGTCATCGCGCACGGTTTCAGCAAACTGTTCGTTCGTCGTGTGTGGGCAAGTCCGTCCATGCTAATTTTGAGCGGACTGTTCGCTGAAACTGTTTGACGGACAAGGTTGGGCGAACAGTCCCCGCGTGTGTACGCGGCCTTACTAACTAATAAATTATAGGTATTGGAATTTCCTTTCAAATTTGGCTGTTTGTGAACATAAGGAATTTGACTTTATACAAAGTTACGAAATAACGAATGACGCATCTAAATGAATGTAATGTAATGAAGTAATAATAATAATAAATAAGAATAGAAGGTTTTTATTATTATTGTTATTATTATTATTATTATTTATTATTATTATTATTAGGTATTGGAATTTCCTTTCAAATTTGGCTGTTAGTAAATGTAACAAGTATGACTTTATCTGAAGTCACGACTTAACCCAAAATAACGAATGCCGCATCTAAATGAATGGAACGTAATGAAGTAATAATAATAATAACTAAGAATACAAAGTTTTTATTATTATTATTAGGTATTGGAATTTCTCTTCAAATGTGGCTGTTAGTGAACATAACAAATATGACTTTATCCGAAGTCACAACTTATCCCAAATAACGAATGCCGCATCTAAATGAATGGAACGTAATGAAGTAATAATAATAATAATAATAATAATAATAATAAAGAGGAATACAAAGTTTGTATTATTATTAATATTATTATTATTATTATTATTATTATTATTATTATTATTATTATTAATAATATTTATTGTTATTATTATTATTATTATTTATTATTAGTAGTATTATTATTATTATTATTGTTAGGTATTGGAATTTCTTTTCAAATTTGGCCGTTAGTGAACGTAACAACTATGACTTTATCCGAAGTTACGACTTATCCCAAATAATGAATGCCGCATCTAAATGAATGGAACGTAATGAAGTAATAATAATAATAATAATAATA
Source organism: Lithobates pipiens (assembly GCF_037356315.1). Taxonomy (NCBI): domain Eukaryota; kingdom Metazoa; phylum Chordata; class Amphibia; order Anura; family Ranidae; genus Lithobates; species Lithobates pipiens. The sequence goes on along the minus strand of NW_027507784.1, from coordinate 17,260,217 downwards.
ATAATAATAAATAAGAATACAAAGTTTTTATTATTATGATTATGATTATGATGATTATTATTATTATTATTATTATTATTATTATTATTTGTTTTTTATTATTATTTATTATTATTATTATTATTATTATTATTATTATTATTATTATTAGGTATTGGAATATCCTTTCAAATTTGGTTGTTAGTTTATGTAATGAATATGACTTTATCCAAAGTTACGACTTATCTGAAAAAAACAAATGCTGCATCTAAATGAATGGAACGTAATGAAGTAATAATAATAATAAATAAGAATACAAAGTTTTTATTATTATTATTATTAGTAGTAGTAGTAGTATGAGTAGTAGTATTTATTTATTATTATTATTAGGTATCGGAATTTCTTTTCAAATGTGGCTGTTAGTGAACGTAACAAATATGACTTTATCCGAAGTTACGACTTATCCCAAATAACGAATGCCGCATCTAAATGAATGGAATGTAATGAAGTAATAATAATAATAAATAAGAATACAAAGTTTTTATTATTATTAATATTATTATTATTTATTATTGTTATTATTATTATTATTAATTATTATTGTTAGGTATTGGAATTTCTTTTCAAATGTGGCTGTTAGTGAACGTAACAAATATGACTTTATCCGAAGTCACAACTTATCCCAAATAACGAATGCTGCGTCTAAATGAATGGAACATAATGAAGTAATAATAATAATAATAAATAAGAATACAAAGTTTTTATTATTATTATTATTTGTTTATTATTATTATTATTATTATTATTATTATTATTAGGTATTGGAATATCCTTTCAAATTTGGCTGTTAGTTAACGTAATGAATATGACTTTATCCAAAGTTACGACTTATCTGAAAAAAACAAATGCTGCATCTAAATGAATGGAACGTAATGAAGTAATAAATAAGAATAAAACTTTTTTTTTAATCATTATTATTATTATTTATGTATTATTATTATTTATTATTATTAGGTACTGGAATTTCCTTTCAAATTTGGCTGTTAGTGAACATAACGGATATGAATTTTCCAAAGTTACAAATTATCCAAAATAACGAACGCTGCATCTAAACAAATGGAACGTAACAAAATAATAAGAATAAATAAGAATACAAAGTTATTATTATTATTATTATTTTTATTATTTATTATTATTATTTCGTTACGTTCCATTCGTTTAGATGCGGCATTCGTTATTTTGGAAAATAATTTTTTTTTAAATCTTCTTTTAAATTTGAAAAAAAAATTCCAATACATATAATTTATTAGTTAGTAATAATTATTATTATTGGTTAGTTATTATTTCGAATTTCCAAATTTCCATTTTCAGAAAAATTTGTTAAACGGGCCTTCATTAATTAGAATATAAACGAATTTGTCAAATTTCATTGAAAAACAAATTCGGAACATGCACATGTCTAGTGGTATGTACCAGTGTGCCGTATGTCAGTACACCCACTCATGCCGTGTACACACGATCAAATTATCTGGCGTACCTAGTCCGACATACAATCCGACGGATAATCCGGTGGACTTTCTACCGAACGGACTTGGCCACACACGGACACACAGAAATTCCGGCGTTTGCTAGCGCGATGGCGTACAGCACGTACGACGGGACTAGAAAAAGGAAGTTCAATAGCCAGTAGCCAATAGCTTCCTTTTTCGTACTTGCTTCGGAGCATGCGTCATTCTTAGTCCACCGTACTAGCATACTGACGAATAGTGATGGCCGAACGGTTCGCCCGGCGGTTGTTTCGCGGCGAATTCTGGCTGTTCGTGGTCCCCCCGATCGGCGGACTATTGCCGCCGTCCTCCCGGCGGACTTCCGTGTTTTCTGTGTAAAAGAACTTTGAACTATGATGACACATCCATCATGGGGTACAGGACAGCCAATTGAGACATTACAGCACATGGACATTTGGACATTCCTCCTAACTTATAAATAGACCTGATCCGGCGGCCATTTTACATTCTTTCTTCTGTCACTATAGGGAGAGGTTGCTGTGTGGAGCAGGGAGAGATTGCAGTGACCCAATTCGCTAGCTATTTGGTCCACAAAAGTTCTTTTCAGGACTGGTATAGGTGTTAGGTGTAGTTGAGGATATAGGTTTGAGGCAGTGCTGTGCTACTGATTGTTGCAGCAGCCTGAGTGTCTTTTGTCAGTTTAGAGAAAGGGACAGGACGCTGTGTGCTGCAGGGACAGTCAGTTTAGTCATTAGCTGTTACTATCAGGTCCACAAAAGTGCTATTCCAGTTATTGTTCCAGCAGCCTCTGTTTTGTCAGTTTATATAGGGACAGGCAGGAAGCTGTGTGTGAGGCAGTGAGGGTCAGTTTAATCAGTAGCTGTTACTATATTAGGTCCACAAAGGTTCTTTTCAGGACTGATATCAGTGGTATGGTAATAGGCTTGTACACGTATAATATTCTTTCTTCCAAATATAGAAAGAATATTATACTTGACTGCTGCCCTTCTGCTGCAGTCTGCTAATCAGTCACAACCTACTTGTTCCACAAAGCTCCTTATAAATAAGGACTGTTAACTTGGTCTGTCTAGGGTGCACAGTACATAGTGTTGAGTGAGGTACAGTCTGCTACTCTATAAGGACTGGTATCGGTCCACAGTACATAGGGTTGAGGTGCACTACTGCTAACTGACCGCTGCCCTATACTGCAGCAGTCCTTCATCGGTATAGGGACTGACGTACAGTCTGCTAATCAGTCACACACAACCTACTTGTTCAACAAAGGTCCTTATAAGGACTGGTAACCTGGTGTAGGGTGCTACAGTACATAGGGTTGAGTGAGGTACAGTCTGCTATTCTGTAAGGACTGGTATAGGTCCACAATACATAGCGTTGAGGTGCACTACTGCTGACCGCTGCCCTATACTGCAGCAGTCCTTCATCAGTATAGGGACTGACGTACAGTCTGCTAATCAGTCACACACATGTATATGTCTATAAACAATTTTTTAAATCGAGCACACAGACCTTCTTTGTTCATTTGGCTCACTTCCTTGTCCAAAAAAATCACACCGTACTATATGCCCATACCCTCCTCTTTGAAGAGGTTGAGCGGTGTTATATTTCTACTGGGGCTGCTTATTATGAGGGGCTCCCACCATCCCTGTGCTGTGCTGACTTCCTCCTTTGGCTGCTTATTATGAGGGGCTCCCACCATCCCTGTGCTGTGCTGACTTCCTCCTGGGGCTGCTTATTATGAGGGGCTCCCACCATCCCTGTGCTATGCTGACATCCTCCTGGGGCTGCTTATTATGAGGGGCTCCAACCATCCCTGTGCTGTGCTGACTTTCTCCTGGGGCTGTACCTCTGCTGTGCATATTATGAGGGGCTCCCACCATCCCTGTGCTATGCTCATTATGAGGGACTCCCACCATCCCTGTGCTATGCTTATTATGAGGGGCTCCCACCATCCCTGTGCTATGCTGACTTCCTCCTGGGGCTGCTTACGGTGCAGGTGTCAGTGCTGTATATCACGGGGCTGATGTCAGTACTCTCTATCACGGTGCTGCTGTCAGTGCTGTATATCACAGTGCTGGTGTTAGTGCTTTATGTCACGCTGCTGATGTCAGTGCCCTCTATCACGGTGCTGTTGTCAGATGACTCTATCACGGTGCTGGTGTCATTGCTGTATGTCACGCTGCTGGTGATCATCTCCTGCACCCTCTTCTTTGCCTACCCTGGTCCCTGACCTTCCCTCTCCTCCATTGCCTTCATGCGCTCCACCGTCCTTAATTGTCACAACAATTTCTCATATAAAAAAAGAATGCTTGTAGTTGTCGATCCCAAATTCACCTCATACATGTGTTATGTCATTGGCCATGTGGTGGGACTATGTTTGCACAGCTATTAATTATTTTGTGGCTGCAAATTTGACCTGTAGGTTTGCAAAGTTCGCCTCCCATTGAAGTCAATGGGGCCCGCCGCAAATGTTCCGGTTCGCGAACTATCGTCCGCGTTCGCGGTCCGCGTTCACGTTCTGCGTTCGCGAAACGTCCCGTCAGAAGTTCGTCCATCACTACTGACGAACGTATTGTCCGCTGAAACCCAAGTCCGACGGGAAGATTGGACTGCAAAAATACTTTCTTAGTCTGCCGGACTTCTTGCTGGAAAAGTCCGCTGAAGCCCACACACGATCGAATTGTACGCTGAAATGCGTTTCGGCGGACTAAGTACGCCGGACAATCTGATCGTGTGTACGCGGCATTACAGTACATGCGATCACTCTATTTAAGAGGCTGACTTGAGCTGATTGACTTAATTAAGAGGCAGGACCTGTAAAACAGTTGCAACAGGTTTACATAAACATGTACAACAATATATATATATATATATATTTTTTTTTTTTATGTGTTTGGGTTTAGATGCACTTTTAATAGGTTTTTGTTTAACCACTTCAGCCCCGGAAGATTTGGCTGCTCAATGACCAGGCCATTTTTTGCAATTCGGCACTCCGTCACTTTAACTGAGAATTGCACGGTCGTACGACGCTGTACCCAAACAAAATTTACGTGTTTTTTTCCCTACAAATAGAGCTTTCTTTTGGTTGTATTTGATCACCTCTGCGGTTTTTATTTTTTGCGCTATAAACAAAAGAATACCGACAATTTTGAAAAAAACACAATGGGGGGTTATTTACGAAAGGCAAATCCACTTTGCACTACAAGTGTACTGCAAATGCACTTGATAGTACACGGAAAGTGCTGTCGCTGTAGATCTAAGGGGGACATGCAAGAAAAAAAAAACAGCATTTTTGCTTGTACATGATTGGATGATAAAATTTGCAGAGTTGCCCCTCAGATCTACAGCGATCTACAGCAACTGCACTTTCAAGTGCACTTGTAGTGCAGAGTGGATTTTCCTTTAGTAAATCGACCCCAATATATTTAACTTTTTGCTATAATAAATATCCCACATTTTTAAAAAAAAATTTTTTTTTTTCCTCAGTTTAGGCCGATATGTATTATTCTACATATTTTTGGTAAACAAAAATCTCAATAAGCGTATATTGATTGGTTTGCACAAAAGTTATGGTGTCTACAAAATAGGGGATAGATTTATGGCATTTTTATTATTATTATTATTTTTTTTTACTAGTAATGGCGGCGATTCGTGATTTTTATCAGGACTGCGATATTGCAGCGGACAAATTGGACACTTTTGACACATTTTTGGGTCCATTGGCAATTATACAGCAATCGGTGCTATAAAAATACACTGATTACTGGCAGGGAAGAAGTTAACACTAAGGGGCGATCAAGGGGTTAACTGTGTTCCCTGGGTGTGCTCTAACTGTAGCGGGGAGGGCACTCTCTAGGAGGATAGAGAGAGATCGGTGTTCATACTAAGTATCAACACACGATCTGTCTCTACTCCCCAAAAAAAGAACCAGGATCTGTGCATTTACACACACAGATCTCGGTTCTTCCTCTGTCTCAAGTGATTGGGCACTCGGGCGCTCACATTGGCTCCGGGCACGCGCACCTCCGGCAGCGTGCCCACACCCTTAGTGGCCAAAAGGAAAAGCGACATAAGGTAACGTCGATTTGCCCAGCCGAGCCAACCTGCGACAGTAACACTGCTGCGGCTAGCCCGGAAGTGGTTCATTTTACTGAAACGTTTCACTTGATGAAGCTGCTATGCTTGTATGAATTTAAGGAAGTACCACAATACACTTTATCTTTAGCTCTAAAATTTGTTTTTTTAACCGCTTGCCGACCGGCTCCTGTAGATATACGTCGGCAGAATGGCACGGCCGGGCAAAGTAATGTACCCGTACGTTACTTTGAATTCCCCGCCATGCACACGCCTGCCTTGAGCTCCGTGAGCTGAAGAACGGGGGAAATGCCGATGTAAACACAGCATCTCCCTGTTCTGCCTACTGACAGGAGACTGATCGTCTGCTCCCTGTCATCGGGAGCAGCGATCAGTGTCATGTCACTGCTAGCCCATCCTCCACAGTTAGAATCACTCCCCAGGACACACTTAACCCCTCCCCGAGCCTACTAGTAGTTAACCCCTTTACTGCCAGTGACATTTTTACAGTAAGCAATGCAATTTTATAGCACTGATTGCTGTATTAATGCCGATGGTCCCACAACTGTGTCAAAATTGTCCAACGTGTCCGCCATAATGTCGCAGTCACAATAAAAATCGCTGATCGCCGCCATTACTAGTAAAAAAAAATTATTAATAAAAATGCCATAAAACTATCCCCTTTAACCACTTCAGCCCCGGACCATTTTGCTGGCCAAAGACCAGACCACTTTTTGTGATTCGGCACTGCGTCGCTTTAACTGACAATTGCGCGGTCGTGCAACGTGGCTCCCAAACAAAATTGACGTCCTTTTCTTACCACAAATAGAGCTTTCTTTTGGTGGTATTTGATCACCCCTGCAGTTTTTATTTTTTGCGCTATAAACAAAAATAGAGCGACGATTTTGAAAAAAACGCATTATTTTTTACTTTTTGCTATAATAAATATCCCCCAAAAATATATATAAAAAAAAATTTCCCTCAGTTTAGGCCGATACGCATTCTTCTACATATTTTTGGTAAAAAAAAACGCAATAAGCGATTATTGATTGGTTTGTGCAAAAGTTATAGCATTTACAAAATAAGGATAGTTTTATGGCATTTTTATAATTTTTTTTTGTACTAGTAATGGCGACGATCAGCGATTTTTATGGTGACTACGACATTGTGGCAGACACATTGGACATTTTTGACACGTTTTTGGGACCGTTGTCATTTATACAATAATCAGTGCTATACAAATGCAGTGATTCCTGTGTAAATGACACTGGCAGTGAAGGGGTTAACCAGTGGGTGGCAGTGTAGGCGTTAAGTGTTCCTAGGGGCGTGTTACTAACTGTTGGGGGCTGGGCTTTCTTTTAGTGAACACTGATCTCTGCTCCAATCACATGGAGCAGAGATCAGCTTCACTAGTTGCTAGGCAGAACAAGGAAATGCTGTTTACAACGGCATCTCCCAGTTCAGCAGCCCCGTGAGACAATCGTGGGTATGCCTGCGGTGATCGAGTCAGCGGGACCCTCGACCGGACTCACGGGGGTCCCGAACAGCACGCGCGCTCGCGATGGCAGGGCGGCATTTAAGATTGGACGTACCTATATGCCAATATGCCTGCCCGCGCCATTCTGCCGACGTACATCGGCGTGCGCCAGTCGGGAAGTGGATATTGTAGACACTATAGCCTTTGCACAAACCAATCAATAAACACTTATTGTGATTTTTTTTTTTACCAAAAATATGTCGAAGAATACGTATCGGCCTAAACTGAGGAAAAAAATGTTTTTTTTTTATATATTGTTGTGGATATTTATTATAGCAAAAAAGTAAAAAAAAATGATGCGTTTTTATCAAAATTGTTGTTCTTTTTTGGTTTATAGCTCAAAAAAAAAAAAACGCAGGGGTTATCAAATACCACCCAAAGAAAGCTCTATTTGTGGGGGAAAAAGAGAACGTCAATTTTGTTTGGGAGCCACGCCGCACGGCCATGCAATTGTCAGTTACATTGAGGCAGTGGCGAATCGCAAAAAGCGCTCTGGTCTTTGGTCAGCAAAATGGTCCGGGGCTTAAGTGGTTAAACATGTGCACAAAAAAAAAAATGTCTCGGACAACAAAATGGTTAACATATAACCCCCACCTCCTCACAGGGAAGAACAATGATTTACATGTACAACACATCAAACAAATCCTGTGTGACTAAAATTATGCAAAGGTTTTCAAAACCACAGGTGGAAGGGTTTAGCCTGCATTTCACGTTTTTAAAAAGTTGTGAAATAGCCAACAGATACGAAAGCAAACACTGAGGGAGGGAAGCAGAATTGAAGAGAATCTTCTAATTGCTGAATACATCATTTAGAAGTGGGCAGGAGCACCAGAACATCCCTGAGCACTTACCATGCAAGCCGCCGACATCGTGACTCTGATTTTGAAAATCATCATTTCGTGTTCTGGAATATTTTTAAATGTACTTGTCACCTCATCCAGCTTCAGAACATGGCAGAAAGATGGATTTCAAAGCTCTCAGGACCTCATTGTGTTTTTCATGGGGTTGTCCTGTACAGCCTTCTCGAGTTTACAGTTTTCTGTTGACATGTCCTTCTACATCTGGAAGCCAATATTTCAAAACCCGAACCTTTGTCTCATTGGCTTTCTTGTTGCATTCCCCTTTTTTTTCTTCTTGACTTTCACCATGACGGCTTGGCTTTGTGTCTTCTACTGCATTAAGATTGTTTCCTTCCATCATAGATTCCTTGTAGCCATCAAGTTTCGATTTTTGGTAAGGCTTCCACATTTGATTGCGGGGACGTTTGGAGTCTCCAGCATTTTGCTGATTCTACTGATCTGTGTTATTTTCACATCTGTTTCCATAGAGAGTAAAGATAACAGTACTTTATCCTGCCATCAACTTAACGATACCCTCATGGAAAATGTCAATTTCATAACCAATTTGTTTACCCTTCCTATAGTGGGGCCATTTCTACTCATTGTGCTTTCTTTAGGTTGCACAGTCACCTCTCTTGTACGACACGTCCGTAGAATCCAACTCTCAGCCAGCCTTGATAATTCTCATGTAAAAGCTCATGTGAAGGCAATAATAATCATGACTTTGCTCCTGGTGTTAAATGTCTTTTTTTTCATATCCAGTCTAATTTTGGGTTGGAGAGTGGTGACTGGGAATGAAATTTTAGCGGGGATCTTTTTGGCAATATATTACATTCACTGGTCACTCCAAGCCCTCGTTTTACTTTTCAGAAACCAGAAATCCATTTCAGTTGCTTTCTTATGTTTCTGCAGATGTCTTCCAAAAAAAGAGGACAATTGTTCTGAATGAAATGAATGGAGTTGAATATTTATGTTTAGAATGTGTGCATATTTGTTAAAAAAAATAAATAAATAGCATCTCAGTTTGTGTGTCGTCAGAAAGTAGACCTTTGTTAGTTGCAACTATTTTTTTTAAATCTTCTTACATTACAAGTATCAACTTTAATTAACATTAATCAAGCTGAGAACTGTTAGCCCTTGTACACACGGTCAGAGAATCCATCAGAATGCGTCTTATCAGACTTTGTCGTCGGATAATCCGACTGTGTGTGTGTGAGATTCCATCCGAATCTCCGTTGGACCCAATTTTCCAACATGTTGGAAATATTTTCCGACCAACTGGTTTGATGGGACATACTCCGATCATGTGTAGAGAATTTTGATCGGACCAGTGCCAAGCATGCTCAGATCAAATTCCTACATCAAAGCTATTGGCTACTAGTCCCATCGTAACGAAATTACATCATCACGTTCTGAATGATCGGATTTTTCGACAACTTAGTCCGACCGTGCATATGCAACAGTTTCGGACAAGATCCGACGGGCAAAATCCGACGGACAAAATCCGACGGATTTGGTTGGCAGAATGTCCGACCGTGTGTACAGGGGCTAAGCCTTTGTACACACGGTCGGACATTCCGACAACCAAATCCGTCGGATTTTGTCTGAAACTGTTGCATACACACGGTCGGACGAAGTTGTCGGAAAATCCGATCATTCAGAACGTGATGACGTTATTTCGTTAATCTTACAGATTACAGTACTGTATAAAAAAAAAAAGAGTGATATCAAGAATAATATTATTGTGTTTTCTTCTTTTCTTTTTTGGAAAGTTAAAACAATGCCATTATCCCGTAGTTCATAAGATAAAAGATACAACTATGTTGGTGTCCCTTGTCAACTTTACATTGTATTTTTTTAAATATAATTGCCAACTCCCCACCTGTCATTTGAAGTATAACACCTAGCCAAGTATTATTCTCCACAATTTTTTTATTGTGTATTAAAAAAATTAAAATAAATTAGACATGCTATCTGCCAATAGAACTTAACCAAAAAGTGCATTCTATACATCCAAAAATATAGAAAATATACCAAATCAAATCATTATTCAACCAAACAATGTATTTTTGTAATATATATATATATATATATATATATATATATATATATATATATATATATATATATATATATATATATATTATATGTTGTAATATGTGTGGGTGTGTATGTCCATGTATTTTATATATGGTGTTATGGACACATACAGTACAAGATTGACCAGGCCAGATTTCAGTTGACTGAGTGACTTGTCCAAGCCAACTGCATTTTAACATATCAAAGGGACAGCTGAAGACCCTTTGATGTGTTAATCTTATGCAAGTCTACCTGGGTGTGTGAGGTATGGCCTGTTAAGCTAATTGAACATTTCAATGGATACATTGTTTTAACTTAAGGAAGATGTAGGACCATAGAAAAAGTATTTATTGATGGTAATTAGATTGGAGGGAGGTATTCATGGGAAACATTTGGTTGACCTAGCAGAACCCCCCCCCCCCGTGTCAGACCAGTACTTGAGAGGACATTCAAGCTGACATTCAGTCACTCTTGTCTGGGTGTGTGGTCATGAAAGCACCAAGGTCTGAGGAACATGGAGCTCTGAATATGTTCTAGATTTGTAAGGTTTACTCTGTTGGATTTTGTCATCTGTGACAAGACTTTGTTCTGTATTGGAAGTCAATAAAGTGCATCTCTCTGGAAGAATTGGGTTGCTGCGGAAGAGTACTTATAATAACTAATTAATCATCTACCCACGCTATACATATATTATATCACTACATGTATGTCAAAGCAATAAATCCAAGACCAATAATAAATAACACGTAATCTCCTCCGATTCCGCAACATGTCTGGTTGACGAACGAGTGTTCAGAAACAGAAGCACAAAAAAGCACAAAATTAAAAGCTCAACCCGAAAAGCACTAAATGAAAAAGTTGAAATGAAAAGCACGAATCAACACTCACCAACCTTCTACTAACACAAAATTAGCAGAAGGAGCCCAAAAGGTGGCGCTAATGAGCTGAAAAACCACGTAGTACGTCTAGTATGTCAAGTATGTCACTATGTTCATAATTGTTGGCCAACATGTGTGTGGCCGTGTGTATGCAAGACAAGTTTGAGCCAACGCCCTTTGGAGAAAATTCCACAGTTATGTTGGGCAACAACCTGATCGTGTGTACGTGGCATTTGATCCAAGCTTGACAAACTTTTATAAACTTAGCTGTGGATTTTTTTTTCTGAGCTATCATTAGGTCGTAGTGAGCCTGAAAGTTCAATCTCAGAATAACATCAGACAGATTAGGAGCTAAAGTGGATTTCCATAATTTAGCTATGGTGAGTCTTGGGGCTATTAAGATATTGACAATAGTCCTGTAATTTAGCGGGTATGGGTCTAAGTTTAATAAGGCCTTTGCTGGGGTGAGTGCAGTTAGATTTCCTGTAATGCCGCGTACACACGACCGGACTTTTCGACATTAAAGGTCCGACGGAATGATTCCGGCAGACCATTCGATCATGTGTGGGTTGCAGCGGACTTTTGATCTGCAAAAATCCGTCAGACTTTAGAAATGGAACATGTTTCAAATTTTTTCCGCCGGAACTCCGTCGGACCCAGTTCCTACCGAGAAATCCGCTCGTGTGTGTGCTAGGACAAAAACTGACACAAGGGCAGCTATTGGCCACTGGCTATGAACTTCCTTATTCTAGTCCGGTCATACGTCATCACGTTCGAATCTGTCGGACTTTGGTGTGATTGTGTGTGGCCAAGTCTGTTCATTCGGAAAAGTCCGTCAGAACTCTGTCAGAACTCCACCAGAACTCCGCCGAAAGTCCGTCAGGACCTAGTCCCTCGAAAAGTCTGGTCGTGTGTATGCGGCATTAGGGATGCAATGAGGGAGGAGATTGTCTTCCAAAAATGATATAAAGCTTTGCAACCACATAATATATGTATTAAATTGCCAGTATGAGTCTTACCCCTCCAGTATGTGGAAGGTGAGGATGGGTATATTTTGGATAGTCAGTATGGGGTCAGTTGCAACTATTTTAAGTGACTTTGCTGCAACATTAAAATAAATAAAGATGGCCACCCTATAGAGAAGAAACATTCTACATACCTAATCTGTTGCCAGTCTTTGTTATCTTCAAGAGGTACGGTGCCCAGATAATCCTCTTCCTTTTACGTCTTTGGTAGTATTCGATTTCTGCAAAACACGAATTGCACTACTACCCCAATAATCTAGTTTATCAGGAAAGACTGTACTCCCGTGATCGCAAAAGGGAGTTTAACAAGACTCATGGCCACTCATTAAAATTAGAAGAAAAGAGGTTTAACCTTAAACTACGTAGAGGGTTCTTTACTGTAAGAGCGGCAAGGATGTGGAATTCCCTTCCACGGTTGGTGGTCTCAGCGGGGGGCATTGCTTGTTTCAAGATAAAGATAAGCACCTGAACGACCAAAACATACAGGGATATACAATGTAACACTGACATGTAATCACACACATAGGTTGGACTTGATGGACTTGTGTCTTTTTTCAACCTCACCTACTATGTAACTATGTAACTATGACTATCAAAGGTTGATTCCCCCCACTGAGTGGGAATTTAAAGGCTCAAAACATATTTGTCTTAAAATCGATACAGTTTATTTTGATTTCATAAAAAAAATGGTATACAAGTGTCATTAACCTCCCTGGCGGTTTTCCCGAGTGTGGCTCGGGGGTTAAATTTCAGTACCATGAGCGGTAACCCCGAGCCACACTCTGGATAGCATTGCAGGATCCTGTTGCAGGTTACTTACCTTGTCCCCAGGATCCTGCGATGTCCCCCCGCTGTGTCCGCGGGCTGTGTCCTCCACCCATTGCTCTTTGTGCCAGGCTCCGTCCCCTGCGAGTGTCGCAACGCACAGGGGCAGAGCCTGGCGGCAAATTCAAAAAATAGTAAATTTAAAACACACACAGTACACTGTAATCTTACAGATTACATCACTATATGAAATAATTTCACATCCCTTTTGTCCCCAGTGCTTTGTCCAGTGCCCTGCATGCAGTTTTATATTATATATACTGTTCTTTCTGCCTGGAAACTGGAGATTGTCCATAGCAACTACAAAATGTCCCTTTATGTCAAAAGTGGTTTTAGACCAGCTAGAAAACAGTGATCGTAAATTAGAACATTTGCGGAATTTAAGTGAATCATGGGGAAATTCATTATTATTTTTATAATTATTTATAGTTATTTATTATAGTATAATTTATATTATAATTCTATTATAAATGATAAAATATTATATTATAATATATAATTATATATAATAAGATATAATATATATTATAATTTATGATTTTGTGTTTCAAACTTTATCATACCCGGGATATCTACTGGACTCTTGTTTGGACAGATTTAGGTGAGTTATTGCTAAGAATTACAGGCCTGCAATATAAAACGCCAAATTTCTATGCAAAACAATCGTACCGCATCGAGACGCAAAAATCTGACATAATCATCCCGCCAGGGAGGCTACAAGTTCACTCGATGAAGTAGATACAGAATCACAAAATACTGTACATGTTTGTTTTTTGTTGTTATACACGCAGAGGTCATATATGGGTATCTGACACGTTTCAGAGTGAAATAGCTCCTTCTTCAGTGATAGCTCTGCAGATAGTATGATGTAATGAAATGTTCCTTATTTGTGAAATGAAATCTCATAAAAACAAAACGAAAAAGATCGATAGCCATGACTGTGCCCCCCAAGACAAGATACCTTCTTACTACATAGACACTGCATGAACTTCAGATATTTACTCATTCAACTTACAAGATTTGTTTACAATGACTACAGTCAATATATATTGTAGCCGTTGCCTCCAAAATCTGAAGAGGGCAGCAAAGTCCATACATAACCTGTGAAATTCATGGAGGAGCCATTTTGGGAATGACAATACAAGTTAACTTGTATGATTGACTTCATGGAGTTTTTATGAGTCTTATGAGTCTGGTAGAGCCCATTGTCCCGCAGTGCTGTTTTTGTATTCATTTTTACAATATTTGTTTATTGGAAGCCCTTAGTGCTCCCCTTTCACCCCACTTTCCTGAACCCCCCCCCCCCTTCTTATGTGTATGTTTAGTTGTTATTTTATTATACCTTTTCCGAGTATATTTGTATCACTTTCGTTCAATAAATAATTTTTATGGTAATGCACTAGGCTGGTGTGCCCTTTCTTTTATTTTTATTGTAGTCGTTGCCTACAGGGATCTCCAAAATCTGAGGAGGGCAGGAAAGTAAATACTTAACCTTTGAAATTCACGGAGGAACCATTTTGGGAATGACAATACAAGATAACCTTTATGATTGACTTCATGGAGTTCATATGAGTCTGGTAGAGCCCATTGTCCTGTAGTCCTGTTTTTGGATTTGTTTTTGCAAGATTTCACACACATACTGTAGGTTGGACTTGTGTCTTTTTTCAACCTCACCTACTATGTAACTATGTGTGATTTGTTTATTGAAAGCCCAACTTTGGCCTCAGTGCTCCCCTTACAAATGATTTCACCCCACTTTTCTGAAGCCCCAAATCCCCCTTCTTGGGTGTATGTTTAGTTGTTTTTCTACTATACTTTTTGTGAGTATATTTATATCACTTTCATTCAATAAATAATTTTTATGGTAATGCACTAGGCTGGTGTGCCCTTTCTTTTATTTTTATTGTAGTCATTGCCTACAGAGATCTCCAAAATCTGAAGAGGGCAGCAAAGTCCAAACTTAACCTTTGAAATTCACGGAGGAACCATTTTGGGAATGACAATACAAAATAACCTTTATGATTGACTTCATGGACTTCATATGAGTCTGGTAGAGCCCATTGTCCTGTAGTGCTGTTTTTGTATTCGTTTTTTACAATATTTGATTATTGGAAGCCCAACTTTGGCCTCAGTGCTCCCCTTTTCACCTCACGTTCCTGAAGCACCCCCCCCCCCCCCCCCCTTCGTGTGTGTATGTTTAGTTGTTATTTTATTATACTTTTTGTGAGTATATTTATATCACTTTCATTCAATAAATATTTTTTATGGTAATGCACTAGGCTGGTGTGCCCGTTCTTTTATTTTTATTGTAGTCGTTGCCTACAGGGATCTCCAAAATCTGAAGTGGGCAGCAAAGTCCATACTTAACCTTTGAAATTCACAGAGGAACCATTTTGGGAATGACAATACAAAATAACCTTTATGATTGACTTCATGGACTTCATATGAGTCTGGCAGAGACCATTGTCCTGTAGTGCTGTTTTTGTATTTGTTTTTGCAAGATATCACACACATACTGTAGGTTGGACTTGATGGACTTGTGTCTTTTTTCAACCTCACCTACTATGTAACTATGTGTGATTTGTTTATTGAAAGCCCAACTTTGGCCTCAGTGCTCCCCTTACAAATGATTTCACCCCACTTTCCTGAAGCCCCAAACCCCCCCTTCTTGGGCGTATGTTTAGTTGGCCCATAACGTTCGGTATTCGCCGAACGTGCGAACAGCCGATATTCGAGTTGAACGTATGTTCGACTCAAACATCAAGCTCATCCCTACTGGACAGTAAATGTACCGTGGGCAGGTGGCACAGCCAGGCTGGAATATGTACCTGAATGTCATCCAACCTGTTCCAGGTTAGGGGCGTACTGAGTGTCGCTTCTGTGACTGCAGTGTCCACCAGACACAGAGGATCACAATTACCGGTAACCGGGTATCGGGTATCATGTGACCGCTAGGTGTATGTTTAGTTGTTATTTTACTATACTTTTTATGAGTATATTTATATCACTTTCGTTCAATTAATAATTTTTATGGTAATGCACTAGGCTGGTGTGCCTTTTCTTTTATTTTTATTGTAGTCGTTGCCTACAGGGATCTCCAAAATCTGAAGAGGGCAGCAAAGTCCAAACTTAACCTGTGAAATTCACTGAGGAACCATTTTGGGAATGACAATACAAGATAACCTTTATGATTGACTTCATGGATTTCATATGAGTCTGGTAGAGCCCATTGTCCTGTAGTCCTGTTTTTGGATTTGTTTTTGCAAGATTTCAAACACATAGGTTGGACTTGATGGACTTGTGTCTTTGTTCAACCTCACCTACTATGTAACTATGTATGATTTGTTTATTGTAAGGCCAAGTTTGGCCTCAGTCAGGCATGTACTGGCCATTGGGACTACCAAGTGGTAGTTGTACTGGCCATTGGGATGACCAGTATTCCGGTGGGCCGATGGCTCAGTGGGCCACTCTGATGTAAGGGAGCTGGTGATGGGACACTATGATGTAAGGGGGCGCTGATGGGACACTCTGATGTAATGGGGTGCTGATGGGACACTCTGATGTAAGGGGGTGCTGATGGGACACTCTGATGTAAGGGGATGCTTATGGGACACTCTGACGTAAGGGGGAGCTGATGGGCCACTCTGATGTAAGGGGGCACTGATGGGCTACTCTGATATAAGGGGGTTCTGATGGGCCACTCTGATGTAAAGGGGCGCTGATGGGACACTCTGATGTAAGGGGGTGCTCATGGGACACTCTGATGTAAGGGGGTGCTGATGGGACACTCTGATATAAGGGGGCTGGTGATGGGAAACTCTGATGTAAGGGGGTGCTGATGGAACACTCCAATGTAAGGGGGTGCTAATGGGACACTCTGATGTAAGGGGGTGCTCATGGGACACTCTGACGTAAGGGGGTGCTCATGGGACACTCTGATGTAAATAGGCACTGATGGGCCACTATGATGTAAGGGGGGGCTGATGGGCCACTCTGATGTAAGGGGGTGCTGATGGGACACTCTGATGTAAGGGGGTGCTGATGGGACACTCTGATGTATGGGGGTGCTGATGGGACACTCTGATGTAAGGGGGCGCTGATGGGACACTCTGATGTAAGGGGGTGCTGATGGGACACTCTGATGTAAGGGGGTGCTCATGGGACACTCTGACGTAAGGGAGAGCTGATGGGCCACTCTGATGTAAGGGGGCGCTGATGGGCTACTCTGATATAAGGGGGTGCTGATGGGCCACTCTGATGTAAAGGGGCGCTGATGGGCCACTCTGATGTAAGGGGGTGCTCATGGGACACTCTGATGTAAGGGGGTGCTGATGGGACACTCTGATATAAGGGGGCTGGTGATGGGAAACTCTGATGTAAGGGGGTGCTGATGGAACACTCCAATGTAAGGGGGTGCTAATGGGACACTCTGATGTAAGGGGGTGCTCATGGGACACTCTGACGTAAGGGGGTGCTCATGGGACACTCTGATGTAAATAGGCACTGATGGGCCACTATGATGTAAGGGGGGGCTGATGGGCCACTCTGATGTAAGGGGGTGCTGATGGGACACTCTGATGTAAGTGGGGTGCTGATGGGACACTCTGATGTATGGGGGTGCTGATGGGACACTCTGATGTATGGGGGTGCTGATGGGACACTCTGATGTAAGGGGGTGCTGATGGGACACTCTGATGTAAGGGGGTGCTCATGGGACACTCTGACGTAAAAGGGAGCTGATGGGCCACTCTGATGTAAGGGGGCGCTGATGGGCTACTCTGATATAAGGGGGTGCTGATGGGCCACTCTGATGTAAAGGGGCACTGATGGGCCACTCTGATGTAAGGGGGTGCTCATGGGACACTCTGATGTAAGGGGGTGCTGATGGGACACTCTGATATAAGGGGGCTGGTGATGGGAAACTCTGATGTAAGGGGTTGTAATGGGACACTCTTATGTAAGGGGGTGCTCATGGGACACTCTGACGTAAGGGGGTGCTGATGGGCCACTCTGATATAAATAGGCACTGATGGGCCACTCTGATGTAAGGGGGGGCTGATGGGCCACTCTGATGTAAGGGGGTGCTGATGGGACACTCTGATGTAAAGGGGTGCTGATGGGACACTCTGATATAAGGGGGTTGGTGATGGGAAACTCTGATGTAAGAGAGTGCTGATGGGACACTCAAAATATAAGTGGGCCGGTCTGGATGAAGCCCAGGGCCAAATTTCTGTCCCAGTCCAGCCCTGGCCTCAGTGCTCCCCTTACAAATGATTTCACCCCACTTTCCTGTAGCCCCAAATCCCCCCTTCTTGGGTGTATGTTTAGGTGTTATTTTTATTATACTTCACTTTGACCACTTGATCTCCATAAAGTTTTACCCTCTTTGTGGCAAGGCCATTTTTTGCTATTGAGCACTGCACTATTTTTACTGGCATTTGTGTGGTTATGCAACACTGTACCCAAATGAAATTTATATAATTATTTTTATTTTTTCCACAAAAAGTTTTTTTCATAAATAAAGTAATCACATACATGTCATAGCAAGCGGGTACACAAAAGTAGCATCCATTACTGTGTGGTACATTGATAAATCATACAGAAAAAAACAATCAAATTACTAGACATGAAGAGAGGGAGTACAAAATATACTAAGCATAAGTAACCAGTAATCAGAAAGAGATAGTGTATGTACTACCAACAGTTACGTGCTCCCGAGAGGCTCCAGTCTAGTGCCGGCAAGTTTAATCAAAAGTAGACAATGACCACGGGGACCACACATACCAGATCCTCTCGTGGACTCGAAAGGATCATGGAACTTGCACGTAGGTTTATGAGATGTGAAATGCCTCCCGGTATCATTACTGCTTGGGGTGAGGGGCATCTTTGTTGGGTAGTGTGCCAATGAAATGAAGTATACCTATGGAGAGTTTAAAGAGAAGGGTAGAAGTGGGAAAGGGAGGGGAAGACAGGGGGGAAGGTAGGACCAAAAAGGTCCATAGGAGGCCCATAGAGGGGCATCGGTGTAGGAGTAGGGGGGAAGGGAGGGAGTACGGGGAGTAAGGGGGGAAGGGAGGGAGTACGGGGAGTAAGGGGAGTAGGGGGGGCGCTCCTCTTCCCGGACCCGCCACAACACCCAGGCCAAGTCAAAGTCCAACACTGGCGGCTTATATTTATAACTGTCAATGTGGAAAGTAAAATTTGAATTTTTCCGTGGACTTAAAATGCGTCCAGCAGGCCCACGTGGTAGAGAATTTCTGCATGCGGTCCTGAGAGGTATAGATCAGTTCCTCTATCTCCTCAATTTTAGCGATCCTTGTCAACCAATCTCTAATAAGTGGGATCTTGTTGGAGTGCCAAAGCGCAGGAATGGATAATCTAGCCGCATTTACCATGTGCATGGCCAGGGATTTGTGATATGACCGTTTGGTCAAAGAAGTTTGATGGAGGAGATACTGAGCAGCATTGAAATCTAGTGTGTATGTGGTGACTTGTGTTATTATGGAGTGTACATCCTTCCAGAATGGTTGTAGCATGGAGCATTCCCACCATATGTGGAGCACAGAGCCCTCTTCTTTATTACACCTCCAACAGATATTTGGGATTGAGGGAGAGAATTTGTGTAAACGGGATGGGGTCCTGTACCACTTTGTGATAATCTTGTAGCCGTTTTCTTGAATGGCTACGTTCAGTGACCCTGTATGTGCATACGTGGCAATGGCACCCCAGGCCTCGTCTGTGAATGATATTTGCAGGTCCCTACCCCATGATGCTTTTGAGGGATCCATCTGAGGGGTGTGGGCTTCGTCTTTGAGGATAGAATAGATCAGGGATATGAGGTGTCTTTGTGGTGTGGTCTGGGAATGAAGAGATTCGAATGGGGTGAGTCGTCTTGTCCAAACGTCGGTTTGGTTCTTGGAAGTAAAGAAATGCATTAGTTGTCTATAGGTCCAAAAGGGAAACTCTTTCGTGTGTGAGATAGATTTGAGTGTGTCATAGGATCTTAGTCGTCCTTTATGAAAAAATTGCTGTGCTAAGACGTCATCATGTGGCTATTCCTGTGTAATAAATGTGGTCGACTCCCCAGGAGAGAAGTCAGGGTTCCCCCTCAGGGGGGTCAGTGAGCCTAGGTATGAGGATATATGGTGAGAGGCCACCGCTTTCTTGAAGGCTAGCAAGGAGGTGTGAATGAGCGGGTGGGTCTTGACGGAGTGGGACCAGTGTGTCGGCGAAAGCCATGGGAGAGTGTGTAAGGGGTAGGAGCTTTCCAAGGCCACCCAGGTCTTTCCTTTCCTATGAGCTTTCCAATCCATCAGTCTCGTCAGGTGGCATGCTAGGTAATAATGGTATAGATCAGGTAGGGCAATGCCACCCTTGGTTTTAGGGCGCGTCAGGCGAGTGTATTTAATACGTGGAGCATTGCCTTTCCAAATAAACATTGTGCATAGCTTCTTGTATGTCAGAAAGAAAGACGGGGGTATATGGATTGGGATTGTCTGCAGGAGGTACAAAATGCATGGGAGGATTATCATTTTTATTAAGGCAGAGCGGCCAAACCATGATACATTAAGGTTGGCCCAATTTTTCAAGTCTGTTTGGATTCTAGCTAGAGCCGTTAGGAAGTTGTGGGCGTAAAGACCCGCCGTTTCCTTGGTGATTTGAATGCCAAGGTAGGTGATCGCTTCTCTCTTCCACTGAAAGGGAAAAGAGTCTTGGCAGTGAGATACTTCCTGTGGGGGTAGAGAAATGTTGAGGGCGTGGGATTTAGAATAATTGACTTTGAGATTGGATAGTAATCCAAAATTCTTAATGTCCCTTAAGAAGTTAGGCAAAGATGTCCGAGGCGACTGTAGTGTTAGTAAAATATCATCCGCGAATGCGGCTACTTTGTATTCCCTGCGGTTAATAAAGATCCCTTGGATGTCCGTGTTGCCACATATTCTGTTGAGGAAAGGTTCTAATGTTAGGACAAATATCAGGGGGGAAAGTGGGCATCCTTGCCGAGTGCCGTTACTTATGGGGAAGGCGTTTGACAGGAGGCCGTTGGCCTTCACCCTTGCAGAAGGATTGGTATACAGAGCGTTGATATAGGCAAGCATACGGGAGGGAAGGCCGATGGCCCTCAATACCTCCCGCATATAGTCCCAGGCCACCCTGTCAAACGCCTTCTCTGCGTCAAGTGAAAGAAGGAATCCCTCGATCTCGCTTGTATTAAGCCAGTGTTGGATATTTAAAGTCCGGATAGTATTGTCCCTGGCCTCTCTCCCCGGAACAAAGCCTACCTGGTCGGGGGAGACAAGGCCAGGGACAAGAGGTGAGATTCTATTTGCGATCATCTTTGCATAGAGCTTGATATCTACGTTCAGTAGAGAAATGGGCCTGTAGTTAGAGACCTGGGAAGGGTTTTTACCCTCTTTGGGGATGACGGCTATATGGGCTCCTAGCATATCCCCCGCAGGGGTAGAGGGATTCGCGAGGGAGTTCAGAGTTGTCAGTAGTCGAGGAGAGAGTATGTCAGAGAAACTCTTGTAGTAGGTAAGGGGGAAGCCATCAGGACCCGGGCTTTTGCCCGGCTTCATTTGTTTTATGGCGAGGGACAATTCCTCGAGGGCGAATGGTTGGTCTAAGGTTGCGGTTTGTTGCGGGGTGATTGGGTTGGGGCTATATTGGGCTAAGAAGTCTCTTATTTTCGAAAGTCGGTCAGGTGCATCAGGGGGCCCTACATTGTCATCCGGTAGATTATAGAGTGCAGAATATAATTTTTCAACGTGTGCTGCTATGTCTTAATTTTTAGAGAGGAGTGAACCCTGGCTGTCTCGGAGAGTGTGAATTATGGACGAGGTTTTAGCTGTTTGAATCGTGCGGGCCAACAGCCGCCCACTTTTATTGCCGTGTTCATAGAACACTTTTTGTTGAAGGACATATCTACGTCTGGTGCGTTTGCCCAATTCATCTATCAAAGAAGAGCGGGCGTATAAGAGGTCTTGCAATGTGGCTTGCAAGGCCGATTGATTATTTGCCGTTTCAAGTCTCTTGATTATGTTAATAAGGGACACGATTCTTTCTTGGTGTTGTCTTTTAGCCTTTGCAGCCATGGAGATAAGTTCCCCCCTCAAAACACATTTATGTGCTTCCCAGAGTGAGACAGGTGAAACGTCAGGGGAGGTATTTTCCTGAAAATATAGGCGGATTCTGGTGTTTATGTGTTGTAGATTTTCTGGGTCTTTTAGGAGGGATGGGTTCAGCCTCCAGGTCTTGGATATAATTTTAGAGTCGGGGAAGGTAAGGGTCATTGTTATGGGGTGGTGGTCAGGAAGGAACATTGGTTCTATCGTAGCTTGGGAGAGGAGTGAGAGGTCGGTCTGGGAAAGGAATATGTAATCTATTCTGGAATACTTCTGATGTGGATGGGAATAGAAGGTGTAGTCCTTGTCCGTCGGGAACATGGTGTGCCAAGTGTCGTGGAGAGTCAAACTCTGTAGTTGAATTTTAATCTGTCTTAATGCGCGGTAGGGGAGTGCAGAGGCTCCCATAGAGGAATTCAGGATCGGATTGAGTGGGACATTGAAGTCTCCCCCCAGGATTAGAATTCCCTCCTTAAATGAGGGCAAAAGATCACAAGTTTTTCTGAAGAAGGTCACTTGGTGTTCGTTCGGACAGTAGCTATTGGCCACCGTAATAGGCTTGGATGCGTATGTGCCCTTGATAAAGATATATCTACCATCCTGGTCACTCAAGGAGTCAGTTAGTTGGAAGTCAGCGAATTTGGAAATAAGGGTAGATACCCCCTTAGTCTTGGAGGCTGGGTTGGTGGAGTGAAACGCACGCTTGTATATGTGGTTCGTCAGTTTAGGGATCGCATCCGAGCGAAAGTGTGTTTCCTGTAACATGATAAAGTGAGCTTTATGTTTAGACAGGGCTGAGAGAACTTGTGATCTTTTTTCCAGAAGGTTTAAGCCTTTCACGTTGAGAGAGAAGCATTTCAGTGAGAGCTATGTCTGCGCGTTCGAAACTTTCCCCATTGTGCTGAACTGTAAGGTCTTGGGAGTATGACCGTGAGGAGAAGTAATTATACTATAAAAATTTCTTAGATTTAGTAAAGATTGACTTTATATCCCGACAGTGGGGGAATAGGAAGAGGAGCGGCCCCGCTTGTGAAGGGGGGTGGGGGGGGAGGAGCAGAAAAGGGAGTGGGGGGAAAGGGAAGGGGGGGGGGTAAAAGCAGAAAATAGAAAGGAGGGCAAGAAGGGGGAGAGGAAAGAGGGAAGGGAGAAAAAGTACTCAGGAATCCAAGTAGATTTCTGACAGGGATTTGTACCGGAGGTGGTCGTAGGCGTGCTTGGGGAGGGTCAGGAGAAGCAGCACCGAGGAGGACAAGTATAGCAAACAGATGAGACAGAGGAATGTGCGTACTGTACAGGGCAGTACTCAATAATATGCGTTAGTATGGGGACTAGCCTGCAATGTAGGATGCAGGGCCTAACTTTTACCCGCTGTGTATAAACTTAGCCCGAGCTGGTATAGTGATCGAGCAGGCAGTCCAAAACGGGACGCGAAGGTTCGCTGATTACAAAAAGATGGGGGGAGGCCATCGTGTGGGCATGTGATGTACGTCAGTAGAGGAACCACATGTAAATGTCCAACGTTGAGATTCAATTGCAATATGAAAATAAACAGAGAAGCAAAAATACTCAAAGCATAAATAACATAACATACGCCTGTTTCAGGCCCCATAAATATGAGGAGAGAAACAAAGCGTGAACAAGTAACCTAACATAACGGTAACATATTCGTTCAACTTATCGTCTGAAAAGTAACACGACAGCTATACAGTACCACAAAAGAAAAGGGGGGGGAGGGAATGGGGGGAAGAATGCGGATAGAGGGGTCTATGATTACCGTTACTTGGACAGTCCTGAGAGCAGAATGGGTGGTGGCACAGATCCATTAGGGTGATAGGATCCTATTATAAGGCCCTAGCCTGTGACCAGGCAGGTGCATGAGCGGTGACAGTACCTGGATCCAAGTAGATGAGGACGTCTAGAGTGGTTGCTTCGGAGGGGTCTTCCAGGAAAGCCATCCTTACAAGGTGTTGAGAGTCACCGGCTCTTCGTGCCTAGAGCAGGTTGGAGAGAGAAACAAAATGCCAAGAAAGAGAGAAAAAAATAAGAAAAAAAGGGGGGCCAAAAATAGGGAAAGAACAAAAGACCACAAAAAAAGGGGAGGGGGGAAAGGAGACAGCACCCGAATCAGGTGTCTGTTGGGGTGGAACTGGTAGACTATGGTGTTGTCTTCAGGTGGGAACGTGAAGAAAAAAGAAAAAAAGTGTCAAGGTGGACTAGACATCCTGGCGGTCTCGTCTTGGGGTGTCAGCAAGGTTTGCGCTGCGTGAGGAGAGATCTCTTCTGGACTGGCGGTCTCCAGGGGAAGTGGGGTCCAATCTGCGGTGTCTGGAGCTTGGTCGCTGGCTCTTAGGTGATGCATTAAGGGCCACTGATTTCCACGGCTCAGTAGGAAAGTAAAAGGCACACCACTCTGGAATATCCACCAGCGGTATGTCTAGCTGTTCGCAAAACATAGGTAAGTCCTCCAGGGTCCTGTTCTGCAGAGTTATTTGTGAGAGATCCTGGAAAAGTTTAACTTCTGAGACATTAAATAAAATATGTCCCCGTTCTCTCGCCTTCCTGAGGATTTCCTCCTTAAGGGGGAAGTTGACAATACAGCAGATAATGTCTCTAGTTGGTTCAGAGTCTCGAGGGGGGGGGGGGTCTCAGCGTGTGGTGAATATGCTCCATCTCAATTGGGGTGTCAGCAGGCCGATCCAGCAGGTTGTTAAAGATGGCACAAACTGTTTGTGGCATGGCGGCCGCATCTACACCCTCAGGGACCCCTCTCAGTCTAAGGTTGTGTCTGCGGCCCCTATTGTCCAAATCTTCCACTTGGTGGTGGAGCTCATATATGTGGGGAAGTTGTAAATCAAAAGATCTTTGTACTTGCCTGATGGCTGCTGCCTGTAACTGGGAAGCATCTTCTACTGCTGCCAGGCGGTGATTCATAGCGTGTATGTCCGTCTTTAATTCAGCAATGGCAGATGTCAGGGTGTGTTTAATATCCAGGGCAACGTTCTGCTGGTCCCTCTGGAGATCTAGGAGGCTAGGCGCCGCGGGGCTCTCCGATGTCCGGTCCGCAGCGTATCTACGCGAGTCCGGGGATGCGACCTGCGAGTCTCGTGAGGCCTGCATCTCCGCGTGCTGTTGTTCCCGAGTTGTGCTCCAGGGTCTTTAACAGTGCGCGGGGTCGAGGTGCTCCTATTAGACCTGCCCATGGTCGGTGCGTGTCTGGATCCTCTAGAAAATAGCTTTTTTGTCCTCTTGGTGCGGGAGCTCTCTGTTTACGCAGCCATCTCGGGTCTCGTCCAAGCCACGCCCGCGAAATTTATATAATTTTTTATCAAAAAAATAGAGCTTCATTGTGATCATATTTGATCACCACTGAGTCTTTTTTAATTTGTTACTATATATACAAAAAGGAACAAAAATTTTGAAGAAAAAAAAACATTTTACTTTTTTTACATTCTACATTTTTCTACATTTTACATTCAAAATATCAAATAAAATCATTTTTTTTCATGAATTTAGGCAAAAATGTATTCTGCTACATGTCTTTGGTAAAACAAACAAAATATGTTATAAGGCCCCTTTCACACTGGGGCGGGAGCAGCGGCGGTGGTAAAGCGCCGCTATTTTTAGCGGCGCTTTACCGTCGTTTTAGCGGCGGTGTGCGGGTGCTAGCGGGGTGGTTTTAACCCCCGCTAGCGGCCGAAAAGGGGTTAAACCCGCCCGCAAAGCGCCGCTGCAGCGGCGCTTTGCCGGCGCTTTGCCGGCGGTATTGCCGCGGTGTCCCATTGATTTTAATGGGTAGGAGCGGTATAGGAGCGGTGAATACACCGCTCCTTCACCGCTGCAAAGATGCGGCTAGCAGGACTTTTTTCACCGTCCTGCCAGCGCATCGCTCCAGTGTGAAAGCCCTCCGGCTTTCACACTGGAGTTAAAGGGGCCGGTTTTTTTCAGGCGTTACACAGGCGCTATTTTTAGCGCTGTAACGCCTGAATACCGCCCCAGTGTGAAAGCAGCCTAAGTGTATATTAATTGGTTTGCGTGAAAGTTATAGCTTCAAAAAACTATATTTCAACATTTTTATACATTTTTTTTAATTACAATTTTTAAGTTTTTCTTTTTTAAAATTTTTTTTGTACATCCTGTCATCAGAGTAGTTTAGTGTCACCATAGACACAGTTCTACTCTGGGTGGGTAATCACTGTATTAAGAAATAATTTTAGCTGTCATTCATTAAAAGCTTGCTTATGGTTGTGATCTGTAATTGGCTACAGCTAATCAGATGGTACAAGTAGCCCGGTACCATGTGGTTACTGTAGGCCAATCGCAGATCACAACTGTAAGCAAGCTGCTCATGAATGGGAATCCATTCATGACGGTTTGTTTACATTGGTATCATGTGATCGCTATAACCAATCCTAGAGGTCACGTGATACGCGGGAACCCAGTTACCGATAATTGTGATCCTCTGTGTCTGGTGGACACCGCGGTCACAGAAGCGGCACTCTGTATGCCCCTAACCTGGAACAGGTTGGATGACATACAGGTACCTAGTCCAGCCTGGTGGTCAGTGGAAAGAACGCAACTCTATAGTGGTGATCAGAATTCCACCCAATAATTTGTAGCCATGCTGCTGACTTTGTCAAGTGGCATTGGTCCTGGAATTATACAGGCACCATAAAATGGCCAATTAATCAGCCTCAGCTCAAGGAACCCCTAGTAACATCTGGAGGAAATCTTGGGATCTACTTAACCCTGGATGGAAATGGCTGTTTTAAGTACCGTATATACTCGAGTATAAGCCGAGATTTTCAGCCTCTTTTTTGAGGCTGAAAGTGCCCCCCTCGGCTTATACTCGAGTCATCGCTGTCTGCCTGCTCGATCAGCGTGTCGAGCAGACAGACAGCGGACATTCTACCCTTCAAACGCCGCGCCTCCGCCTCCGCCTTCACCTGTGATAGGCGGAACACTGAATTTCCCAGCAGCCTGTGTTCCGCCTATCACGGACATCGTCTCATCCTCGTACTACGGACGAGGATGAGACGATGTCCGTGATAGGCGGAACACAGGCTGCTGGGAAATTCAGTGTTCCGCCTATCACAGGCGAAGGCGGAGGCGCGGCTTTTGAATTTTAGAATGGCCGCCGAGGCGCCGACGAAGAGCGGCGATCCTGGCAAGGCACGGGACGGAGGCAAGGCAAGGCACGGCACGGGACGGGACGGAGGCAAGGCACGACACGGGACGGAGGCAAGGCACGGCACGGGACGGAGGCAAGGAGGCAAGGCACGGCACGGGACGGAGGCAAGGAGGCAAGGCACGGGATGGAGGCTCGGGACACAGGCTCGGGACACAGGTAGGCTGGACACACACACACACACACACACACACACACACACACACACACACACATGGACACACACACACAGGGATGGATGGATGGATGGAGACACACACACACAGGGATGGATGGATGGAGACACACACACACAGGGATGGATGGATGGATGGAGACACACACACACAGGGATGGATGGATGGATGGACACACACACACACAGGGATGGATGGATGGATGGACACACACACACACACAGGGATGGATGGACGGACACACAGGGATGGACGGACACACAGGGATGGACGGACACACAGGGATGGACGGACACACACACAGGGATGGACAGGCATGTCTCACCCTCGGCTTATACACGAGTCAATAAGTTTGCCAGTTTTTTTGGGGGTAAATTGGGGGCCTCGGCTTATATTCGGGTCGGCCTATACTCGAGTATATACGGTAGATGGTATGATAACAATAAAAGTATGATGACAATTATAAGTGTCATAATATATATTGTCCTGAACGATGCTATAAAAATGTAATATAAAAATGTAAGACAGATGCAATTAGTGACTCACATCCTTTACAACATATATCCTTTGATTTAAAGTGTTACTGAACCCAGGACCCTCCATTCACTATATCGGGTCTAGAAAGCTCTATTTGTATGATTAAAAGGACGTAAACTTCATTTGGGTACGGCGTTGCACGACCGCACAATGGTTAGGTAAAGTAATGCTGTGCCGTATCACAAAATGGCCTGGTCATGAAAGGGGGGTAAATCTTCTGGGGCTGAAGTGATTAAAAGGGAAAGTGTAAACATTTAAAAAATATATGTAAAATAAAAAATAATATATATACATTTTTTTTTTTAGTGTCCCCCATCTCCCCGTTCTCCCTGTTCTCGAGCACAGTGTTGAACCCATAAGTAGCTGAACATTTGGCACAGTGAATGCTTTTGATTTGAATTTGAATGATTTGCTGGATATTCATCCATTTATATTTTACACAATCTTTTTTTTTTTTCAAGGAGGACTTAGCACCTCAATTTCAAAGAGGATTTTCCAATCCCATTTAGGAATATTCAGCCATTAGAAGTCACATATTACATAATAGACAGATTCCAATACATAAAAGAAATCAAAAAAATCATCCTCATTCTTAAAAGTATTCAAAACTTACCATATTTATGGTAAATAGAATACTTTCGATTAACGCACATTTGCATACACATTGGCTGAATTTTGGTATAGTGTTAGTGTCTAAAGTTTAAAGAACCACTGCTTAACCAGTTCCCGACGATGTACGTTGGCAGAATGGCAAGGGCAGGCATATTGGCGTACAGGTACGTCCAATCTTTAATGCCGCCCTGCCATCGCGAGCGCGCCGCCGGGTCCCCCGTGAGTCCGGTCGCGGGTCCCGTGGACTCGATCGCCGTGGACATACCCGCGATCATCTCACGGGGCGGCTGAACGGAGAGATGCCATTGTAAACAACATCTCCCCGTTCTGCCTAGCAACTAGTGACGCTGATCTCTGCTCCTTGTAATTGGAGCAGAGATCAGTGTTCACTAAAAGAAAGCCCAGCCCCCAACAGTTAATAACACTTAACCCCTACACTGCCACCCACTGGTTAACCCCTTCACTGCCAGTGTAATTTACACAGGAATCACTGCATTTGTATAGCACTGATTGCTGTATAAATGACAATGGTCCCAAAAAATGTGTCAAAAATATCCGATATATTTTTATTAATAAAAATGCTATAAAACTATCCCCTATTTTGTAAATGCTATAACTTTTGCGCAAACCAATCAATAATCGCTTATTGCGATTTTTTTTAAACAAAACTAAACCTAAACTGAGGGACAAAATGTTTTTTTATATATTTTTGGGGGATATTTATTATAACCAAAAGTAAAAAATAATGCATTTTTTTTTTTTCAAAATTGTCGCTCTATTTTTGTTTATAGCGCAAAAAATAAAAAAAAACGCAGGCGTGATCAAATACCACCAAAAGAAATCTCTATTTGTGGGGAAAAAAAGGACGTCAATTTTGTTTGGGAGCCACGTCGCACGACCGCGCAATTGTCAGTTAAAGCGCCGCAGTGCCGAAAAGTGGTCTGGTCTTTGGCCAGCAAAATGGTCCGGGGATGAAGTGGTTAATCAATAGTTGTAAGGTGCGCCCCTCCTTGATTAGCTCGAGCTGGACTTTAGTGGTCACTGGAAAGCCCTCTCAATCGATTGGGTAAATCAGACAATCATACGCGTTGTGGATTATCATGACTACGAGTTCTTTATTTCCTGGATACCACTTTTATGTGCTTCAAACATTGCATTGTCAGCCAATCAGGATTAGACAAGACATTCAAGACATAACCAATCATAAAACATTGACATTAGCGCGTCATACATTAAGCGGAATTTTTTAGGGGAATTTTTGATAAAAGGCCCCCAGACATACATGTTTAACCACTTCCCGCCTGCCCTATAACAAAATGACGGTGGCAAAGTGGTTTCATAATCCTGATCAGACGTCATATGACGTGATAGGGGATTGGTAGGGGAAGTTAACAACGTTACATACACCTTTATTAACGTATACCTGCCTAATACCGGCAGCTTTCTTTTTTACGAAGAATGTGGAAAAAGGTGAATGCAGTGCGCAAGGGATATCTGATTCTGTGTGGGGACTTTAATGCTGTCCCCAACCACTCTCTTGATGTTTCTACCAACCCTTCCAGGACGGGAGGCAGAGTCTCCCTTGCGCGCTTCATGGCCTCAGAGAGTTTGTTTGATGTATGGAGGTGCCAGCACTCCACAGAACGTGATTACTCCTATTACTCTTCTGTACATAAATCTTATTCTAGAATTGATGTTTTTCTGCTTGATAAATTTTTACTCCAAAAAATCAGTTCTTCCTCTATCCATAATATCACGTGGTCAGACCACGCTCCGATATCTATTGAGGTGGAGGGGTGGCGTACAGAAACAAGGGCAAATAGGTGGAAAAATTACACATTTTTATTTTCTCACCCGAAATTTAAGGCAGAGATCGCAACTGAACTGCGTGTTTTTTTTTAAATCAATGCCCCATCGGTGACAGATCCTTTTATTCTTTGGAACCCTCACAAGGCTTTTGTGAGAGGCATCCTTATTAAAATGAGCAGCTCAGCCAGAAAGCAGTCCAACCTGAAGGTGCAATCCCTCATCTCCCAAATAGAGCACTTGGACTCAGCCAACAAACGCTCCCCTGACCCATCTATAGGCAATCAGTTAGACACTTTGAAACACGAGCTACGCCTCTTGTTAATTTCACGTCAAACTAGGTTACTAGCAAATTGGAAAGCTAGATCTTATCAACAGGGTAACCGGGCGGGGAAACTTCTAGCCAAGCAGATAAAAGAGAGGTCGGCTCAGCAGAAAATCCCTTTTATTTATCACCCCACAACTGGTTCTAAACTGTCCAACCCTAAAGATATTGCGAACGCATTTCGTGATTTCTATAACGCTCTCTACAACCTGAAGGACGACGCGTCCATCCCTCAGCCCTCCCCTGACGCGATACAGGGTTTCTTGGAAAAAATTTCTCTCCCTAGGATAAGCCAGTCACAACTGGAGATCTTAAACGAACCGATTTCTTTGAGCGAGATATCAAAAACGATTTTGGCCATGCCTTTAAATAAATCCCCAGGCCCTGACGGCTTCTCGGCGGAATATTATAAGGCATTCTACCCAATTTTGGGTGGATACCTTCTTGACACCTTTAGGAAAGCCACGGTAGACTCCTCGTTCCCGTCGGAAATGTTATCCGCCACAATAGTGACACTTCCAAAACCGGGTAAATCCCCAGATAAACCTCAGAACTTCAGGCCTATATCCTTACTAAATGTGGACCTGAAGGTCTTTGCAAAAATCTTGGCAAATCGGGTATCAAGTATTCTTTCCACGTTGGTTAAAAAAGATCAGGTGGGCTTTATCCCGGGGCGCCAGGCGCCGGATGCAACCAGGAGGATCCTAAATTTAATTCATGCAGCCGAAATATCAGGTGTCCCTTCTCTGCTTCTGACTCTAGATGCAGAGAAGGCCTTTGATAGGGTCCACTGGGGGTATCTGGGTCAGGTTCTCAATAAATTTGGTATTCTCGGTACTATTAATTCAGCCATCTCTGCTTTATATTCCAAGCCCTCAGCCATGGTTTATTCTGAAGGTATGTTCTCTGACTCCTTCCACATTACAAATGGCACTCGTTAGGGGTGCCCACTGTCGCCCCTGATCTTTGCCCTTTTGATGGAACCTCTGGCTGAAACGATACGCACACATCCTCAAATAGCCGGTATTCAGACATCCAAACTCACACACTCTATCACGCTATTCGCTGACGACGTTATTTTGACCCTAAAACACCCTTCTTCCTCCCTACAAGCAGTACATGACACCCTTGCACAATTTAATAAAATATCATACTACAAGGTGAACTCCTCAAAATCCAGTATTTTAGCTGTCAATGTCCCTGAGAAAACTAAATCGCTTCTGACGGAGCAATTCCCTTACCCCTGGTCTGCTGACCCCATTCAATATTTGGGAATATATCTAACTTCGCCTAGCGCCAACACTTTCAAGGTGAATTTCCCGCCCCTCATATCTTCTATACAAAAGGAACTTACAAGGCTGAAGAGGTTCTATTTATCGTGGATGGGTAGATTGGCGGCATATAAAATGCTGATTCTTCCACAGTTGTTGTACTACTTTAGAGCCTTGCCAATCGCCATCCCCAGGTCATTTTTTACTTCAGCCCAATCACAGCTACACAAATTCGTTTGGGGGGGACAAAAAACCCAGATGCCCATATTCTTATCTTCTTAGGAAGAAAGATGTGGGCGGCATGGGTCTACCTGTTTTAAAAGACTACTATTTAGCGAGTCTACTAGACCAAACGAAATTTTGGATATGCCCCCCGGTGGAGAAGCAGTGGGCCTCGATTGAGAGCTCTTGGCTTCTACCCGGCACACCATACTCCACACTATTGGCATCTATCATGACCACCAAGACCTTTAATTCAGCTTTCCCTATAGTACAACTGGTTGTGGACACGTGGAGAGGCTTTGTCAGGGAAGGGGCATCACTCCACCCCTCGATTGACATCCCTATCCCCCTCTCGTCCGTATGCACACACGTCCCGGATCTGGATCTAGGGGCTTGGGGGAAGTTGGGTATTAAATTGATTTCAGATTTGTTGGTCGGGGGTAGACCCCTTTCTTTCGAGTCACTTATGCATAAATTTAAACTACCTAGGTCGGAATATTTCACTTATAGACGATTCGTCTCGTTCTTGTCTCAACACAAGGGTTCGGTTGTATCAATCCCGCGACAAGCGTGGGCGTTCTGGTCTGATGTATCCAAAGTTAAAGGGGGTATTTATCTATTTTACAACTTACTTCAAAACAAGAGCTGCTTTGTAAAATCCCCCCCCATTTCATAAATGGGAAAGTGAGCTCTCTACGAAGTTCTCGGACGAACAGTGGAGGATTGCAATTAAAAGTAACAGTGGATGCATTAGATCAGTTACGCATCGGGAAGTCTCAGGCCGCGTACACACGGGCGGACTGTTCGCCCAACTTTGTCCGCTGAACAGTGTTTCAGCGGACAGTCCGCTCGTGTGTGGGCGTTCAGCGGACAGTTTCAGCGGACAGTTTGACGAACAAGGTTTTTCGGAAATTCCGAAAAACTGTCCGCTGAAACTTTGTTTGAGCGAACAGTCCGCCCGTGTGTAGGCTTGTTCGACAAACTAAGTTCCGCGCATGCTCAGAAAGGCTTAACACGCCGAAAGTTATAATGCAGTGTATAGGACGTCGTATTTTTCGTCCCGTCGTACGTGCCGTTCACGTCATCGCGCACGGTTTCAGCAAACTGTTCATTCGTCGTGTGTGGCCATGTCCGTCCATGCTAATTTTGAGCGGACTGTTTGCCGAAACTGTTTGACGGACAAAGTTGGGCGAACAGTCCGCCCGTGTGTACGCGGCCTCACAAAAAATCCTACTTTGGTGGTACTATACCCCTTACATCAAGGCAAAATTTACCCAGGGAGGTTCAAATACTTGCTGGAGAGGGTGTGGGAGAGTCGGTACTTTGTGCCACATGCTTTGGGAATGCCCCCTCCTCGGAGGCTTCTGGAGAGGGGTGTTTTCCTTGGTCTCTAAAGTAACTGGAATACTAAGTGTGGGTTCTCCAGAGTTGGCGTTGCTAAACTTAAATATTGATCAGTTCCCACCTTCCTTGCGAATGATAGTGACCCAGATCCTATCTACAGCCAGACTACTGATAGCAAAATATTGGAAAAACCCCTGCCCCCCTGGCAAGGGGGAACTACTCAGAAAAATTGATGAAACGCATAAGCATGAGCAGCTATTGGCCAGTATGGAAGGAAAATTTTCAAGTTTTTGTTTCCAATGGTCCCCATGAACTAACCTTAGGAATATTGCGTAATTGGATATTTCTTTTTCTGTTGTTTTCAAATACGGTGTTAAAATTCACCGTTATTTACCTGTTTTTTTCTCTGTATATTTTGAAAATGCTACTGTTGTTATTTCACAAAAAGGGGCTTGTCACCTTCTGGTGCCCAGGGGGTCACAGTGTACATTTTTATTTGTATGATGTGAACTGTAAATTGACACATGTATGTTTGCCATTGTTACCATCCGTCTACCTTCTCTGTACACCATGCGAGCCTTTCAATAAAAAAAAAAAAATATTTAAATATATCCTTTCCCCTAATACGGGCAAGAACAATGATTTACATGTTTGACATGTCACAAATCCCTTAAGTCCTGTGCCTCAAATTATGCAAAGTTTTGCAAAACAAAAGGTGGAAGGGTATAGCATGCAATAGTTATCTAAAAAAAAAAAAAGAAATACAAAAGCAAACACCGTGAGGAGGAAAAGGCTGTTGTGTAAGTAATTGTTGAAGACATCCTCCAGAACCTACCGGAAGCACCAAATCCATCCCGAGATTTTACAATGCAAGCTGCCAACATTAGTCTGTTTTTTACTATCCTCATTTCATGTTCTGGAATATTTCTCAACATACTTGTTACATTTTCCAGCTTCAGAGCATGGCACGAAGACAAATCCCAAAGTTCTCAAGATCTCATTGTGTTTTTCATAGGATTGTCTTCTATAAC
The DNA here is from genome assembly GCF_037356315.1 of Lithobates pipiens. Classification (NCBI taxonomy): domain Eukaryota; kingdom Metazoa; phylum Chordata; class Amphibia; order Anura; family Ranidae; genus Lithobates; species Lithobates pipiens. Next base: position 17,225,821 of record NW_027507784.1, on the reverse strand, counting down.
GTTCTCAAGTTTTCAGATTTTTATTGATGTGTTACCTCATATCTGGACATCTGTGTTCCAAAGCCTAAACCTTTGTTTAATCGGAATTAATTCCATAAACATCTTTGCCATCTTCTTCAGCGTGTCTATGTCAGCTTGGCTAAGCATCTTCTACTGTGTCAAGATCGTTTCCTTCCATCATCGACTCCTCATAGCTATAAAGTCCAGGTTTTTGGCAAATCTTCCACGCCTGATTGCAGGAACCATTGTTATTTCCAGCATTTTAGCAATCCTACTGATCGTTGTCGTTTTTACCTCCATTCCCATAGAGAATGTGGATAATAGTTCCACATATTGCCACAAAGTCAACGTTTCCCTCATTGAAGACGTCTTTCTTATATATAACATCTTTAACCTTTTTCTGGTGGGACCATTTCTACTCATTTTGTTGTCTCTGGGATGCACAGTCACTTCTCTTGTACGGCACGTTTGTAGAATACAGCTCTCACCCAGCCTCGGTATCTTCAATGTAAAAGCTCATATGAACGCTGCTAAAATCATAACTCTACTTCTGTTACTGAATGTTTCATTTTACTTATCTTATGGAATACTGAGTTTGAAATTGGTAATTACAACAAGTGACTTTTGTAATTATATCTTTGGGATAATTTATTATAGCTTCTGGCCACTACAAGCCTTCACTCTACTCTTCAGAAACCCCAACTCCAGTCCATTTGCTTTTATCTGTTTCTGCAGAAGTCGTTCCCATATGACCTAACCTTTTACAATAGTCCTACTACTCAAGCGTGTCAAGATTTTTTTTTATTTTTTTTTAATTGGTGTATTTTATTGCTCTACTTTGTATCTTTGGGTATACAGTGCCTTGCAAAATATTCACACCCCTTGGCATTTTTTGTGTTTTGTTGCCTCACAATCTGGAATAAACATGGATTGTTTGAGGATTTGCATCATTTAATTTACAGAACATGCCCACAACTTTGAGGATTTTTTTTTTCTTTTAATTGTGAAGCAAACAACAAATAGGACAAAATAACGGAAAAGGTCAATGTGCATAACTATTCACCCCCCTAAAGTCAATACTTTGTAGAGCCACCTTTTACGCCTATTACAGCTCCAAGTTTCTTTGGATAAGTCTCTGAGTCTTGCCACATCTCACCACAGGGATTTTTAACCCCTTCAGGGTTACTTTTGGTCTCTGTGCTCCTCTCTGATTAATTCCCTCCTTGTCCACTCCGTGAGTTTCGGTGAGCGGCCGTCTTTTGGCAGGTTTGCTGTTGTGCCATGTTCTTTCCATTTGGTTATGATGGATTTGATGGAGCTCCAAGGGATCATCAAAGATCTGGATATTTTTTTTATAACCTAACCCTGACTTGTACTTCTCAACAACATTGTCCCTTACTTGTTTGGAGAGTTCCTTGGTCTTCATGGCAGTGTTTGGTTAGTGGTGCCTCTTGCTTAGGTGTTGTCACCTCTGGGGCCTTTCAGAAAAGTGTGTCTATGTAATGACAGATCATGTGACACTTAGATTGCACACAGGTGGACATCATTTCACTAATTATGTGACTTCTGAAGGTAATTGGTTGCACCAGAACTTTTTATGGGCTTCATAACAAAGGGGGTAAATACATACGAACATGCCAATTATCAGTTTTTTGTTTATGAAAAATAGTTTTCTGTATATATTTTTCTAATTTTATTTCACCAACTTAGACTATCGTGTTCTGATCCATCACATATAATTCAGATGAAAAAAAAAACATTGAACTAAAGGCTGTAATGTAACAAAATAGGTAAAAAGCCAAGGGGGTGAATACTTTTGCAAGGCACTGTAAATAGATGAATTTCAGAATCCATTTCAGAACTGTGTTAATTAGCCTTTAAAGGGAACCTAACAGTTCTCAAGAGCTTGTGTTTTTGATAAGTTAGTCAATAGAGGGTTTCATTAAAACACTGATCTTTCTGTAGATACAAAATCTCAGAGCATTGCTCATGGGACTTTTAACGAGTCACACCCCAAAAGGTATAGAATATACAGAAAAGATCAATGCTGTCTGATGGGCATGCCTCAAGAGCGTTTTCCCCCCTCCTCCTCATCTACCAGAGTGAACTTCATGGACCATTGGATGTCTCTGTCTGGCCTCTGATATTGAGTTACATTTGGAGGACCTGCCAATTTTACGTGTTTTCCAATTTTACAGTTTTCCACTTGATTCCTGTACCTATGTGGAGGTCACCTGTCATTATCTTTTAACTGTAATGCCACATACACACGATCTGACTTTCCGGCAGACTTGGCCAGGCGGACCAGAATCCATCGGACAATTCGATCGTGTGTGGGCTCCAGCTGACTTTTTTCCCCCAAAATTCAGACCTAGAAATAAAACGTGTTTCAAATCCATCCAATGGACTCAAGTCCAACAGACTAAAAATCAGAAAAACCGTTCGTCTGTGTGCTGGTCCGATGGACCAAATTACGACGCAAGGGCAGCTATTGACTACTGGCTATTGAACTTCCTTATTTAGTCCCATTTACGTTATCACATACAAAATGAACGGATTTTTATTTCAATAGATTTTTTTTTAATTTAAACATAATACATAAAACAAATGCCCGCCGTGACGTCACAATTCCGCGACCCGCGTGTCACAGTCAACCAAGCCTCGCTTTGGAGAAACATCCTCTGCGTCCACCGAGCCGGCTTTTTCAAAACACCAAACCAGTGGTAACGCCAGGAGAGGACAATATGACACTTACGGACCGGTTTTGAAGTGACGGGCAAATCAGATGACCCCTCTTATCCTACATGCCATTTTATTCTTTGGAAAATGTGAGTGCAAAATCTCTCTGTTTTAGACTTATGAATAAATAGCTTTTTAAAAAAATCTACACCCTTCTCCTTCTTTTTCATTGTAACAGTCTAGGAGCCTGGTTTCAGCTCCCTGCGGTGGCAGCCCTGCATGTTAAACTCCCACCCAAGGAACGAAAGACACTTTCCTGGGACTTGATAACAAAAAGATCTCACATGTATTATCGTCTCATATAACTCTATACAGACAGCCTTCTGAGTATATTATTATGTGATCTTTGCGCCTCTACTTGTTGTGTACATAAAACAAATGCATTGTACTGGTAAAAGTATCTTACATCGGTATTGACATATATAAATCAACATACGTTCTGTTGTGGTAAGTACGCTGTGCATTCCTTGGTGGAGACGACCTTCTGCTGTAACCCTGTGTGGACCCCCTTGAGCACTGGTGCATGAGACAGCTGCCGAAGTGGGAGAAGGAACTGGCTTCCCAACCAGACAAAATTAACGGATTTTTGAACAGACTTAGCCCCCGTACACACGGCCGGAGAATCCGTCGGAATGTGTCCTATCGGACAGTGTTGTTGGATAATCCGACTGTGTGTGGTATGCATCGGACTGTTTCCGTCGGAATATCCGTCGGACCAAATTTTCCAACTTGCTGGAAATATTTTCCGACAAACTGGTCCGATAGGACATACTCCGATCATGTGTGAATTTCGATCGGACAAAGTGGCACGCATGCTCAGATCAAATTCCTACATCAAAAGCTATTGGCTACTAGCCTGAATGTAGTCCCATCATAACGAAATTACGGCATCACGTTCTGAAAGATCGGATTTTTCGACAACTTTGTCCGACCGTGTGTATGCAACAGTTTCGGACAAGATCCGACAGACAAAATCCGACGGACAAAATCCGACGGATTTGGTTGTCGAAATGTCCGACCGTGTGTACAGGGGCTTAGTCTGGTCATGTGTGGCCAAGTCCGTTTCATTCAGAAAGTCCATCAGACCTCCGCCGAAAGTCCATCGGAAAGACCGTCAGACTTAGTCTGTTGAAAAGTCTGGTCGTGTGTATGCGGCATTAGTCTGGATTGGCTGGCTGGAGATGTGTGGAATTGTTTCTTTTTTTTACATACTTACCACTCTGTTTCTATCTTCAGATATTTATTGGTGCTTCTCCTGAGGAAGCAAGTTTTACTTTGCGAAACACATAAGAAAATCGAAAACACGAGAGAAAATCAGCACAGATCATTCATATGTGGTGAAAGGTTTTCACTTTTAAGTGTCCTTATATTGTACACCTTCATGTACTCTTATGCCCCGTACACACGAGCGGAATTTCCGTCTGAAAAATCTTGGATGGTTTTTCTGACGGAATTCCGCTCAAGCTTGGCTTGCATACACACGGGTCGCACAAAAGTTCTCTGAACTTTCGATCGCCAAGAACACGGAGACATACAACACTACGAGAAGCCAAGAAAATGAAGTTCAATGCTTCAGAGCATGCACCGAATGGTTTCCGAGCATGCACAGGAATTTTGTGCATTGGAATTGGTACGGATGATCGGAATTTCCGATCTGAACTTTTTCCGACCGAAAAATTGAGAACCTGCTCTCAATCTTTTGCTGACGGGAATTCCTCCAGCAAAAGTCCAAATGGAGCATACACACGTTTGCGTTTTATGACCAAGAGCTCACATCGCACTTTTGATGGCAGAATTTCCGACCGTTTGTACAGGGCATTACTGTCAGTCACTATATGTGACAGTATGTTTTTAAATGTATGTAATGTTTCAATTCTTTTGAGTAATAAATCCGTGGGCAATGAACTGCGGTTTTGTATGTACAATTTGGGACTGAGACGCACCTTTACTCCATAGATACCGGCCTCTTTTATGTAGATATAAACTTTTCTTTTTAAAAGAATATGCAAATGTCTTTCTGCATAGCCTAACCCTTTACAATAGTCTTACTACCCAAACCTGTGAAGAAAAAATGGTTGTGCTTTAAATTTTTGGGGGATTTTGGTTGTGTTTTGTTGTTTTTTTTTTGTTTTTATAAAATTTGGATTTGTTTTCAACATTCCACATACAGTAAGAAAAGAATGCAACAAAGAGTATAAATATCAGCATGTACAAAAGACGTGATATCTTCTAATGCCGCGTACACACGGTCTGACTTTCCGGCAGAAAAGGTCAGACGGAATCATTTCATCAGATATTCCGATCGTGTGTGGGGGCTTCAGTGGACTTTTTTTTATTTCAAAAATTCTGGCGGATCTAGAAATAGAACATGTTTTAAATCTTTCAGACGGAATCAATTCCAATCGGGAAAACCGTTCATCTGTATGCTAGTCCGATGGACCAAATACAACACAAGGGCAGCTATTGGCTGCTGGCTATTGAACTTCCTTTTCTATTCCTGTTGTTAATCGCATTCAAAACGGATGGACTTTGGTGTGATCGTGTGTAGGCAAGTCCGTTCGGTCAGAACTCCGTCGGAAAGACCGTCGGAGTTTATTCTGATGGAAAGTCTTGTCGCGTGTACGCGGCATAGGAGCATCAGTAGAAATGAATTACCTAACATCTGCCCCATAGCAGTTTTACTGCTACAGGGTGGCTCTCCTGTGCAGAATCACGTGTATATAAGTGATTCTGCAGCACAGCCCACAGGGGGCGCGCACGCACACCAGCGGGCCGCTTATGCTGTTAATGTTCACAGCAGAAGCCGATCTGCCGGTGCCGGGCGTTGGATGTCCTCTGGCACACACCGATCATTGTTAATACACAGAGAACTGGGATCTGCCTATGTAAACAAGGCAGATCCCAGTTCTAACAGGGAGGAAAGGAATGAATTCTGTGTTCCTGAATCCATACTAGAATCCATCTCTTCCGCTTGTGAACGCAGCACACTGTACACACGAAAACACTATCTAGGGACACAGATAACCCTTTAATCACCCTAGCTGTTTAACTCCTTCCCAGCCAGTATCATTAGTACAGTGACAGTACATATTCTTTAGCACTGATCACTGTACTAGTGTCACTGGTTCCCAAAAAGTGTCAAAAGTGTCAGTTATTATCCAATTGTCCACTGCAACATGTTGCAGTCCTGCTGATCGCTGTCATACTAGTATGAAAAGCAAAATAAGTAAAAATTCCATAAATATATTCCATAGTTTAATCCAAATAATTATATTGGGACTAGCGCTTGGCTGTACATAAAAGGACTGCTGCACAGAAAAGTAGCTGAATACTTACCGTAACTACCGTATTTCTCGGAGTATAACACGCACTTTTTTCCCCTTAAAATCAGGGGAAAATCGCAGGTGCGTGTTATACGCCGATACTCCACGATTTTTTGGGCTCTGGGTGGCCCTTCTCAGCGGTTTTCGGCCGCCTCGGCCCTTCTCGGAGGATTTCGGCCACTCTCGGAACTCCAAGAACGGCTGAAAGCCGCTGAGGTCTGAGAGCGGCCAAAGCCGCCAAGAAGGGGCCAGGCGGCCGAAAGCCACGGAGAAGGGCCGAGGCGGCCGAAAGCCGCCAAGAACTGACGAGACTTCAGATGGACACTGATAAGGCTGCATTGAATTAATTTCCTTAAATTTCCCTCCTAAAATTTTTTTCCACAAACTTCCCTCCTAAACTTGAGGTGCGTGTTATACGCCGATAAATACTGTACATAGACATAAGACATTAAATAAAAGTGTTTAAAGATATAAAAAATCACCAATATTAGATTGTGAATTATAAATAGTGCAAAAAATTATAAATAAATCATGCAATATTTCACAAACTAATTATACCCTGTAAAGTGAAAAGTGCAATTGTAGTTGTTCTTAGTAAATGACAATGCTAGTGACATAGATTTAAAAAAAAAACTGTAAATTTGTTTATATAGGAAACAAATCGACAAATCATGGTAAGCTTGGATCTACAGAATTATCTGCTGTATTTATTTAACCACTTGAGATCCGCGCTATAGCCGAATGACGGCTACAGCATGGATCTCCTTTGCACGAGCGGCCTGCGTGCCCCCTGAGGGGCGCGTGCGGCGCGCTCTGTGATCGGCGAGTCTATGAGACTCGCTTGATCACCGATCCGAGCAAGGGGTCGATCCCGACCCCTTATCACGTGATCAGCTGTCAGCCAATGACAGCTGATAATGTGATACAACGGAGCCGGTAATCGGCTACTATTCCTTCTCGTGCTGACAGCGCGAAGAGAAAAAAAGAGCCGATCACCGGCGGCCGTGATCGGGACATCAGACCCGATCACGGCCAGCCCTGCCAGTGCCCACCTGCCCCCTGCCAGTGCCACATGAATAAAAAATGTGTCCCCCCCTGTCAGTGCCACCCAGCAGTGCCCATAGTGCCACCCAGCAGTGCCCACAGTGCCACCCAGCAGTGCCCACAGTGCCACCCAGCAGTACCCACAGTGCCACCCAGCAGTGCCCACAATCTGCCTCAACAAAGGTGCTGCACCCCAGTGCCACATATCTGTGCCCATCAGTGTCATCTACCAGTGCCCAGCAGTGCCGCCCATCAGTGCCCAGCAGTGCCATCTATCAGAGCCACCTATCAGTGCCACCTATCAGTACCCATCAGTCCCATCTATCAGTGGTACCTATCAGTGCCCCTTAGTGCCACCCATCCATGCCACCCATCTGTGCCACCCATCCGTGCCATCTTATCTGTGCCCATCTTTGCCCATCAGTGCCACCTTATCTGTGCCCATCGGTACCGCCTTATCTGTGCCTATTAGTGCCGCCTTAACTATGCCTATCAGTGCCCACCAGTGCAGCCTATCAGTGCCCACCAATGCAGCCTATCAGTGCCCACCAATGCAGCCTATCAGTGCCCACCAGTGCAGCCTACCAGTGCCGCCTCATCAGCGCACTTCAATGAAGGAGAAAAATGACCTGTTTGCAAAATTTTATAACAAACTATTAAACATGATTTTTTTTTTTTTTTTTGCATCTTTTTTTGTTTGTTTAGCAAAAAATAAAACTCCCAGCTGTAATTAAATACCACCAAAAGAAAACTCTATTTGTGGGAAAAAAATGATAAAAATGTCATTTGGGTACAGTGTTGTATGCCCGCGCAATTGTCATTCAAAGTGCATCAGCGCTGAAAGCTGAAAATTGGTCTGGGCAGGAGGGGGGTTTAAGTGCCCAGTAAGCAAGTGGTTAAACATGTACGTAGATATATTTGAAAACTGGATATCTGTATCGTGACTAGATATTGGTATTATTTATATCTTCTAAACTATGCTTGGGCTCAGGGTATTCTTTTATTTTTCTTCTTGTTGTTTTGTTGTTGTTTTTATAGTCAAGCAAAAGGTTGGCCATGATTATTCTCACTGATGCCAGGCCTGGGACATTCCACAATCTTGGATATAATATAAGGGGACAGCAAAAAAAAGGAAAGCAAAAGCAAAGCCAACAAATGGTTAAAAACGGACTCCGTCATCCGGAGATATTTCCTGAAATCATCAGGATTATTCTCCTGGATCTCCCACAACAAAGGCATGTGCGAGAATTGGTTACGCTGGAGTAACTAATTCTTTGTGCATGAACTCCTCCTATAAAAAAAGCAATATTTTTAACTTTTTGCTATAATAAACATCCCCCCTCCTCCAAAAATAAAAATTATTCAAGAGTTTAGGCCGATATATATTCTTCTACATATTTTTGGTTAAAAAAAAAAAACACAATACGTGTATATTAATTGGTTAAAAAAGTTATAGCGTCTTCAAATAGCGGCTATATTTATAGTGTTTTTATTATTAATTTTTATACATTCGGCTACAATCAGGTCTCCGATCTACAATCCTGGAAGCGGCGTCACAACGTCAATTCCAGTTTTATTCGGCTGCCAATGGCGCCGATTAACCACTTCGCGCCCAGGCCAATTCTGACATTTCTCTCATACATGTAAAATTCAAAATTTTTGTGCTGGAAAATTACATAGAACCCCCAAACATTATATATGTTTTTTTAGCAAAGACCCTAGAGAATACAATGGCGGTTGTTTCAACTTTTTATCTCGCACGGTATTTGCGCAGCAATTTTTCGAACGCGTTTTTTTCAGAACAAAAACAATTTCATGCTTAAAAAAAAACAAAAAAACAGTAAAGTTAGACCAATTTTTTTGCACAATGATGATAGATGAAGATACGCTGAGTAAATAGATACCCAACATGTCACGCTTCAAAATTGCACGCGCTCGTGGAATGGCGCAAAACGTTGGTATTTAAAAATCCCTGTAGGCAACGCTTTAAATTTTTTTACTGGTTACATGTTTTGCATTATGTTTTGCATTACAGAGGAGATCTAGAGCTAGAATTATTGCTCTCGCTCTAACGTTCACGGCGATACTTCACATGTGTAGTTTGCACACCGTTTTCATATGTGAGCTGGACTTGCGTATGCATTCGCTTCTGCGTACGAGCTCACGGGGACAGGGGCGCTTTAATTTTTTTTTTATTGTTAATTTTACTTTTATTTTTTTCGTTTGACACTTAAAAAAAATAAAACAAATGTATTACTTTTATTCTTATTACAAGGAATGTAAACATCCCTTGTAATAGAAATATGGCATGATCGGACCTATTTACAGTGAGATATGGGGGGTCAATAAGACCCCATATCTCACCTCTAGGCTGGGAAGCCTAAAATAAATTAAAAAAAAAACGATCCTGGCTTCCTAGCCAAATCGGCGCCGTTATTTTGAATGCAGAGGCCGGGCGTGACGTCATAACATCGCGCCTGGCCTCCGAACGATCATAGAGACTCCGGGGACGATCTAGTCCGCCAGAAATCTCTATGGTATTATCCGGGGGGCCGGCGGATCCTGTGACCGACTCACCGATGGAAGCGGTGAGTCGGTAGAAGCACCGGAGGGCGGCAGGGCCTCCCGTAAGAACGATCAAGCGGCGGAACGACCGCTATGATCATTCTTATGGTGCAGGGAATCGCCGGCTGAAAACGCCGATATCTGAATGATGTCTGTGGCCTCAGGCATCATTCAGATATATCCCCGGAAAGTCAAGGACGTCCCTGGATGTACCTTGGGCGGGAAGTGGTTAAAAAAAAAAAAAACAGTATTCAGAATCGCTGTTTTTGGTGATTTGAGAAGGGATTAGGGGTCTGTTAAACCCCTGAATCCTCCATAAAAAGTATCTGTCTACTTCCGGTTCCGGCGCCGCATGAGCTAGCAGCGCACTCGCCTAGCTCCCGCTCCAGAGCCCCTCAAACCGGCTTCTAAACTCAGCCAAAAGCGGCCCCAGTGCCCCATCCAGGCTCCGGGTGACCCCCCCCGCGATCCACGCCCCATGGACCGCTTCCTCGAAAAGACGGGTCCCCGTTCATACGCGGCCGCAGCGGCGCTCGCGGACCGCCCGCAAATCGAGCCCCCGGCTTCGGCCTACCAGGCTCCGGCGCAGGCCGCGACACCTCCTCAGGCACCAGCTCCTGACCGGCCGGACACAGACATGGAGGTAAGCGGGGTCAACACCACATCACCCCCAGCCACCACAGGCCCACCACATCACCATGGGCAAGCCGCTCAGCCTCCCCACAGCCTGGCCAGCGACTCTCACCACACTCCCTCAGGTGATGATGGACATACTAGCCGCATTGCTCAGGCTGTGGCGGCCTTGCTATCCCCTATGATTACAGCTTCTGTGGAAAAAGCTGTGCAAGCTGGGATGCAACAACTCAAGGCCCAAATCACACAGCATGCTACCAGACTTGATGATCTTGAACATAGGATATCAGAAGTGGAGGATGATCAGTATCACTCTCAAGCCACTGAGAGGTCTCAAGAAAAAGCGCTTCAATATGTCTTCCAAAAGCTGGACGACTTAGAGAACAGATCCAGACGCTCTAATCTGCGTTTCGTTGGCATCCCTGAGTCGCTCCCCAACGCCAACCTGGGCGACTTCTGTGCGAAGCGCGTCCCGGAAGCCCTAGGCCTTGCAGGCCCCTTCATGGTGGAAAGGGCCCACCGCATAGGATCCTTCAACCCAGAGCGCAAGTCTCCTCGGCCTATCATAGCCAAATATTTGAATTACGCTGACAAAGCCGCAGTTCTCCAAGCATTCCGGCAATCCCCCTCTGTGCAAATCGATGGGGTCAAGATTTTAATTTTCGCAGACTACTCTATCGAAGTTTCAAAAAAGCGGAAAGCTTTCCAACCCATCTGCTCTGAACTGTTTAAATTACAAATTAAGTTCTCCTTGGCATACCCTGCGGTGCTCCGCCTCAAATCCCCCAAGGGAGAGCAGCTCTCATTCCAAGACCCTTCTGAAGCGGAAGTTTTTCTACGTTCACTTCGCCCGGATTCCTCTCCGGCTACTCCCTCCAAATCTTCCTCATCTCTCCGTGCCTTGGACCAGAGAAGCCCAAGAAAGGATTCCCCTAAACGCTTCCGAGCTTCGGATCCGGAGCAACTTCGGCATCGCAACATTCCCCGCTGAAAATCCTCTTTTCATTTTTACCTCAGTTTGACGTGTTATTTTTTTGTCCCCCTCCTTCTTCCCGGTTTGCTGGCATCGATATGCCCAGTGTCAGCCTTTTGCTCCTCGTGCTCGGGGTGTGTTGTCCACCTTCCCTTCATTCCTGCCTTTGAACTCTGCCTCAATGCACATCGGGAGCTGACACTATGCCGGCCCAGAAGGATCCTGATGTTAGTCGCAACGCGCTTCACTCAGCAAGTGAACTTCTCTTCTTCAACAGCACACCCACGTATATGGTCGACTAACCAGGTTTTCTTTGTTTCTCATTACGCATCTACTCAAATCTTACTGTTGATATGTTATTTGAATTTATGGTTTAAGATTTCTGTATTGTGCCGGCTTTGTTCCTTTGTTCCTCCACCCGGTTCTAGGATCTTGCATGCCTCCACTGTGTATCAACGCGTCCCTATGCCATTTATTTTCCCTACGCTGGGTCGTTCACCCTAGCCCGGCGGGCTTTAAGCAAAAACCTTGGCACTGCCCGCGTTTTCTCCTCTGATTTTAATGGGGCTCTGCCGGGGAGTGTTCCTCCCACCTATACACAGTGAACTCATGCGGAAAAAAGAGAAGTACACGCTTTGGTTTATATGTTTGGTTATTACCCTTTTCTTAATTTTGTTTAAATCCCCATCCCCCTTTTCTATCCCCCTCCCCTGGTTCATTCCCTGTGACTTAATGGGTTCTCTCCTCTACCAGTCCAGAATCCCTGGTCCTCACTTCCTGTCTTGTACCACCGGTACTCCCGGACTAGGCAGTTTACATAATCTCAGGCTCCTGTATGCTACATCCTGCTGCCCACACCCACTGATTGAGCTCCACTTAGAGTAGTCTCCTGGAATGTCAAGGGTCTCCGTTCTCCCCAAAAGAGAATGAAGATACTTCGCCACCTTAAGAGGCTCAAAGCAGACATTGCCCTTTTACAGGAGACTCACCTACTCGCATCAGATTTTCCACGTTTACAGAAGATCTGGGTGGGGTCAGTCCACGGAGCCGAATCAGTGGGTCGGAAGGCTGGGGTTATGCTTTTAATTCACAAAAACCTCCCTTGCACTGTTCTTTCCACTTTTTCGGATAACTCAGGACGCTTTTTCACTGCTGAGGTGCGGATAGGCACTAAAGAATTGTTCATTTCCAATGTTTACGCCCCCAATAATCCTACTAAACATTTTTACTCTGAACTTTCGGTGTGGCTACTTAAATTCACCCGCCTGCCCCATTTAGTAGGGGGTGACTTTAATGATGTTATGCATTCCTCGATCGATAGATCCTCCCCAAAACATCGTCCGCAAGCTGACACCTTGATGACTCCTTCCATCTTTGCCTCCACTATGGACTCCCTACACATGACAGACCTTTGGCGCCTTAGCCACCCTACCGACAAAGACTTCACGTTCTACTCTAACCCCCATAAATCCCTTGCCCGCCTTGACCATTTCTTTGGGACCGACGACCTCATTCCCTTGGTTTCTTAGACTGAAATTCACGATATAGCGGTTTCTGATCATGCCCCTGTAGTTGTCTCTCTAGACAGACTGGATCTTCCCCCGCATCCCAACATGTGGCGTTTTCCAGCTTTTTTAGCTGATAATGCAGATTTTTTGAAGTTTTTGGATAAGGCCTGGCTGGAATACTCTTCCGCGAACGCCTCGCATACGGCGGATCCGAACCTTTTTTGGGATGCGGGAAAAGCGTACCTTAGAGGCCGGATAATTTGCTACGCCACATCCTTCAAACGTAATGCTCTTAAACGCTACAAATTGGCCAGTGCTAGACTACATACTGCCCAAAGGCAGCTCTCGTCCTCTAACTCAGCCACTCATCATGACGAGTGGGTTTCAGCCAAGGCAGCTTTTGAAACTTGGGCCGACGCTGTCGAACGATCGAAAAAAGCTCACTTGGATGCTACCCTTCACAAGTTCGGCAATAAGGCAGGGAAACTCCTCTCCCGACTCTGTAAAGGGGCTCATCGCCCCACTCACATCACCTCCCTTTGCGACCACACGGGACAGACACATTCCTCCCCCCAGGCCATAAACGAGACCATGTTAAAATACTATACTGATCTCTATGCTCCAGATCCTATAGTCCGAGAAAAAGCTCAGGCCTTCCTTGACAAAGTGATGCTCCCCACTTTATCTACACAACAATTAGAGACCCTAAACGCCCCTATTACCCTCTCTGAAATTGAATCCACCATTCGCCACTTACATTCCAACAAGGCTCCAGGCCCTGATGGCTATACTAGTGAATTTTACAAAAACCTCATTCACATCGTAGCGCCCACCCTCCTTTCGGTTTATTCTTCCATCTGGGCAGGGGGTCCTTACCTTCCTTCCGGGAACCAAGCGGTCATTAAGCTCCTCTCCAAGAAAGGTAAGGATCCGTTACAACCCGGCTCCTACAGACCCATCTCCCTCCTAAATTTGGATGTGAAAATTCTCTCAAAAATTGTCGCTTCCAGGTTAGCTGATATTCTTCCCCATCTAATTCACCCAGCCCAGTCGGGCTTTGTTAAAGGTCGGACAGCCACTCTAAATATACGAAAAGTTCTGCTTGCCCTTGAATCGGCCAAACAGAATCCTTCTGGTTCATATGCTATCATTACCCTAGACGCTGAGAAAGCATTCGACAACGTTAGCTTTGACTGGCTATTTATGACCCTGTCCAAATTAGGTTTCTCAGGTCCCTTCAGTCACCTTATAACCTCAATGTACTCCTCTCCAACCGCCCGTTTGGTAGCAGCAGGTCTCCTTTCCCCTGATTTCCCATTACACAAAGGCACCAGGCAGGGTTGCCCCCTCTCCCCTCTACTTTTTAATTTAGCCTTGGAACCCCTTTCTAGATATCTATCTTTTTCAGCTCCTCTACAGGGCATAGAGATTGGAGGAGTGGAACTCCGCTCATCTCTATTCGCTGATGACATCCTTATTTTCACCTCCAACCCCTCCCTTGATATTTCCACCATCAAAAATACCTTCGACGAATTTAGATTGTGTTCCGGGTTGCGCATTAATTATTCTAAGAGTGAAATTTTACCCATTGGCTCTCTTTCCACCCCACCCTGGGCAAGCGGCTCCTTATTCTCGGTTGCTCCCTCCTACATCACCTACCTGGGTATTAAGATTGGTAAAATGCCTTCCTCCTTGTATCAGCTTAATTATCCTCCCTTATTTACTAAGTTATCTCAAGAGTTGCTCAACTGGATGGATCTGCCTCTCTCGCTCCTGGGTAGGTGCCATTTAGTAAAAATGGTCAGTTTTGCCAGACTTTTGTACCCCCTGCAAACCCTTCCTCTTCTGCTCAAACACAAGGATGTTACCTCTTTGGAATCCGCTATTTCTAAATTTTTATGGCACGGCAAAAGACCACGCATTGCTTTTAAGAAGTTGCACCTTCCCAGGGGCGATGGGGGTATAAGTCTGCCTAACATTAGGTTGTATAACTTAGCCTGTTTACTTAGAACTAGCCTGGACTGGATTACGCACTCGTCCAGATACTCTAATTTTGAATTGGAATCCGCTATGGCTCGCCCTTTCTCATTATCAGCCTTGTTACATAGCCGCTGGAAGTCCGTACCCCTCCCTTACCAGCATAATCTAGTCTTCAGAGATACAGCTATAGCATGGAGAGAATCTAGAAAATTGGCCGGTCTTACGCCTTTCCTTTCTATGCACCTACCTATCCAAGGAAACCCCTGCTTCACTCCAGGACTACACTGTCAAGCCTTCTCAGAATGGTCGGAACGGGGTCTGTCCTTGTTCTCGTCTCTATGCGATCCCTACAATGGTAAACCGCTCCCCTTTCAGAAAGTGATGGACACATTCCTGATTCCTTCCTCCCATTTCTTTCATTACCAACAATGTCTCAGCTTCATCACGCAGACTTGTAAGGAAGCATCCCGTCGTTTTCAACCAAGCTTTCTAGATCAGCTGATACGCAACGATTCCTTCAAAATTTCAGATATCTACAAGCCGCTCTTGCAACGATCACGGCCACCCGCATCAACCTCCTCTATTGCAAACTGGTCATCTGCTTTCCCGGTCTCAGATCTTGTTCACAAAATTTTGCTCGGTCTCAATAAAGTCCACAAACTGACGCCCAACGAAACCTGGAGGGAATCCCAGCTCAAGATTGCCCACAGGGCCTACATTCCCTTTTTATCCTCCACATCGAAACCAGATGGGGCAGTCTGCCCACAGTGTCATCTTCCGAAGCCTCCCCTCGCTCATCGCTTTTGGTCTTGTCCTGTCATCTCCTCCTTTTGGGACCAGGTACTAGCATTTATTTTTGATGTAACTCTGCTGAAACTACCCAAAGACCCCCTTCTCCTGATCTTTGGCTATTGGGATCCCATCCTGTTACCGTGGTCCATCTCAGCAGGCAACAGATCCGTCTCAGGAACTCCCCCCACCCGAGCCACGGTAGACTGGACCTTATTGTGCCTACTGCTGGCCCGCCGCCTCATACTACGCTTCTGGCTCCTGCCTTCTGGCCCCCCAGCCTCCCAACTTCGAACAGACCTTCTTTCTCTCCTACGCACAGAGAGGCTCGTCACAGACTTCTCGCACGGCAAACAAAAAGCTGACTTCCTTGCTAAATGGAATTTGTTTATGACCACCAATCTGTCAGTACAGGACCAATGCGAAGTGGAACAACTCTCTTTTGTCTACAAGGACCCGCTCCCCTCCTGATTTCAATGCGAGTCTCTTATCCCGAAGCTGCCATCCTCACCCCCCCCCCCATTCACGTCACGTCTCAACTTTTCCTCAGTTATACCCCTTGCCAGGACATTTACTCCGAACTTTAACATTGAACCCCCCCCCCCCCCCTTACACCCCCTCCCCCCCCCCCTTCCTTAGTCCCCCCCTGTCATCTCATTCCCTTATATTTTGTTTTCTATCAACATTTTGCTTTGTAACTTGTGATTAGGTATTTTGCCCCTGGGGCACTGGCTTTATTAGCATTACTTGCATTATTTAAGATCTTAGAAGGTCTCTGATCCATCCAGTTTGGTCTTCATTGTTTAGTTCGTTTGCAATTTAACTGTCTTGGGTCTCTCTTTTTATTTTGTCTTATGCTTCTTCTTTTTCTTTATGTATGCCTTATGGTTCTCTGGTACCCCAGGGTGTGACCTGGTTATGTATCTTGCATTTAATAATTGTGCCTAATCGTTTGTATTTCTTTTTTGTATTTTCCTTATCTTTTCCAATAAAAATTTATTAAAAAAAAAAAAAAAAAAAAAAAAGTATCTGTGCTGCCTATTACTGTCACAAGGGATGTATACATTCCTTGTGACAGCAATACAAGTGACCATTTGTTTTTTTCTTTAAAAAGATAGTGTAAAAAAATTTAAATAAAATAAATATTAATAAAAAAAAGTTGAAGTGCCCCTGTCCCCGCGAGCTCGTGCAGCAATGAAAATGCATATGTAAGTCGGGCCCACTAATGTAAATGGTGTTCAAATCACACATGTGAGGTATTGCCGCGATCATCAGAGTGAGAGCAATAATTCTAGCAAAAGACCTCCTCTGTGACTCTAACCTGGTAACCATTAAAAATGTTTAAAGTGTCACTTATGGAGATTTTTCCACAAGTGTCCACAATTTCAAAGCATGACATGTTAAGTATCTATTTACATAGCATAACATCATCTTTCACATTATACAAAAAATTGGGCTAACTTTACTGTTTAGTTTTTTTTTTTAACCACTTCCCGACCAGCGCACGACGATGTACGTCGACAGAATGGCACGGGCAGGCATATTGGCGTACAGGTACGTCCAATATTCAATGTCGCCCTGCCATTGGGAGCGCGCCGCCTACGGTGCGCTCCCACTCTGGTCGGGACCCCCGTGAGTCCGGTCGCGGGACCCGCGGACTCGATCGCCGTGGGCATCCCCGCGATCGTCTCACGGAGCGGCCGAATGGAGGAAATGCCGTGTAAACAGCATTTCTCTATTCTGCCTAGCAACTAGTGACGCTGATCTCTGCTCCATGTGATTGGAGCAGAGATCAGTGTTCACTAAATG
Organism: Lithobates pipiens; assembly: GCF_037356315.1. Lineage (NCBI taxonomy): Eukaryota > Metazoa > Chordata > Amphibia > Anura > Ranidae > Lithobates > Lithobates pipiens. The sequence goes on along the minus strand of NW_027507784.1, from coordinate 17,208,458 downwards.
AAAGCCCAACCCCCCCACAGTTAGTAACACACCCCTAGGAACACTTAACCCCTACACTGCCACCCACTGGTTAACCCCTTCACTGCCAGTGTCATTTACACAGGAATCACTGCATTTATATAGCACTGATTACTGTATAAATGACAATGGTCCCAAAAATGTGTCAAACATGTCCGATGGGTCCCCCACAATGTCGCAGTCACAATCAAAATCGCTGATCGCCACCATTACTAGTAAAAAAATAAATAATAAAAAATTATTAATAAAAATGCTATAAAACTATCCCTATTTTGTAAACGCTATAACTTTTGTGCAAACCAATCAATAATCGCTTATTGCAATTTTTTTCTTACCAAAAATATGTAGAAGAATACGTATCGGCCTAAACTGAGGGAAAAAAATGTTTTTTTATATATTTTTGGGGGATATTTATTATAACAAAAAGTCAAAAATAATGCGTTTTTTTCAAAATTGTCGCTCTATTTTTGTTTATAGCGCAAAAAATAAAAACCGCAGGGGTGATCAAATACCACCAACAGAAAGCTCTATTTGTGGGAAAAAAAGGACGTCAATTTTGTTTGGGAGCCACGTCGCACGACCGCGCAATTGTCAGTTAAAGCGACGCAGTGCCGAATCGCAAAAAGTGGTCTGGTCTTTGACCAGCAAATTGGTCCGGTCTGTAAGTGGTTAATTAATGAAAGTGCCTTTTTTCCCCAAAAAATGCATATGAAAGACCTGCACAAATACTGTGTGACATAAAATATTGCATCGACCACCATTTTATTCTCTACCGTCTCTGCTAAAAAAAAATATATAATAATCTTTGGGGGTTCTAAGTCATTTTCTAGCATAAAATAGGGATTTTAACTTGTAAGCAACAAATGCCAGAAATGGGCTTAGGCATGAAAGGGATACAGTAACTAATCACTTGTAAAAATAGAGCACAGGCAGGACCGAGTGTACACTGAACCTCCAATACATCTGTAGGACGTGTGCCTTACATCTTCAGAGCATCTGGAATTTTCACAAATCAATTTCAGAGTAAAGAAAGGTGCCTTGTGATTGACTGCTGTAGGGTATTCCGCTTTACCATGCCATGGCCGAGACACATTAAAAGATTATATTTTTCATGGAACTTTCAACTTAGGAGTCATCACGCGAGGACAACATTCCCTCCTCCCAAGCAGGGAAGGCGGATTGAGTCATACCATCCATTGGAGAGTTAAAGTTAAGAGGCAAAACTTATGTCAAAACCAAGTAAACCTGAATCTGATACGAGACCAGATAATTATGGTCAAGTGTGTGTTTTCAGACCTAAGTTACAAAACCTTTCATTAAAGGAAAAGCTTGGGTAAATAACCCCATTATAAATAAGGGTCTGGTCCAGTCTACCCATTGACACCCAGAAAAATAGGCACCTCATCCCCTAAAGGTTACAAGTAAACAGGAAAAGAAAAAAGGGGGGGAGAACTCTGCACAAACATTTACTAATTAAGAGGGATCCCAGAGGTGGAAGTTGAAAGGCAGACGGCACTTTATCCCAACATGTTTCGCGTTAGCTTCATCAGGGGAAGTGCAAACTAGCAACAGAATAATAATAATTAATGTACAGAAAAACAGAAATTACATGCGTTATTGTATATAAACATTTTTGGTAATTAATGGCTAATTAGCAAATGGAAAAGAAAACCAATAATAGAAATGGCTCTGCGAGTGTGAGATCTATCAGAATGGCGCTTACCATCTACTGTCTGAGCACCCACATGCCTGAAACCGATCATTAGATGTAAAAAAGGTGCATCACCCTGGCCTCACCAATGGCTGCCAAGCAAAAGTAAACAGTAAATAACCCCATTGTTTCAAAAGGATGAAATTGTCTTTCTAGTCAAACCCCGATGTTGACCCCAACTTTCCCTCAGACAATGACTAAGATGTCAGGTTAATGTTACACCAAAACGACAACAGTTCCAAATATATGAACAACTATAATGATATTGTCTAATGCCCCGTACACACGAGCGGACTTTTCAACATCCAAAGTCCGAAGGACCGAGTCCGTCAGACTATCCGATCGTGTGTGGGCTGCAACGGACCTTTGATCCGCCAAAGTCTGACGGACTTTAGAAATGAAGCATGCTTCAAATTTTCCCGACGGAACTCCGCCGGACCCGGTCTCCTTCGAAAACTCCGCTCGTGTGTATGCTACTCCGACGGACTAAAACCGTCACTAGGGCAGCTATTGGCTACTGGCTATGAACTTTCTTATTCGAGTCCAGTCGTACGTCATCACGTTCGAATCCGTCGGAGTTTAGTGTGATTGTGTGTGGCCAAGTCCGTTCGGCCGAAAAGTCTGTCAGAACTCCGTCGGAATTCCAGCAGAACTCCGACGGAACTCCTTTGGAAGTCTGTCGGACATAAGTCCTCTCGTGTGTACGGGGCATAAAAAAGTACCTATAAGGAGAAATTGTTTGTACAGCTAAACCATTCTCTAAGCTTTCAGTAAGCCTGTCCAAAGTGCATTTCAAAGGCTCTAGGACAGGGCTAGGGAACCTATGGCTCGCAAGCCAGATGTGGCTCTTTTGATGGGTGCATCTGGCTCTCGCCTCTCAATCCTCGGATCGTGTGGTGTGCCAATCCGCGGATTGAGCCCATAGGAAAGGCCACGGCTTCGGCCTAGTTCCGGAGCGGTAATCATCTTGGTACACCCGGCGGCGGCCTAGGTGAGTGGCGTGCTGACATCATCATCACCCGCCTCAACTACTCATGGATATGCCCGCTTGTGTAGTGGTAAGCAAGCAGACAGTCGTAGGGGAGATGTGGATATTACAGTGGGGGAGATGTGGGGAGATGTGGATATTACAGTGGGGGGAGATAATGTGGATATTACAGTGAGGGGAGATGTGGATATTACAGTGGGGGGAGATGTGGATATTACAGTTGGGGGAGATGTGGCTATTACAGTGGGGGGAGATGTGGATATTACAGTTGGGGGAGATGTGGATATTACAGTGGGGGGAGATGTAGATATTACAGTGGGGAGATGTGGATATTACAGTGGAGGGAGATGTAGATATTACAGTGGGGGGAGATGTAGATATTACAGTGGGGGGAGATGTGGATATTACAGTGGGGAGATGTGCACATTACAGTGGGGAGATGTGGATATTACAGTGGGGAGATGTGGATATTACAGTGGGGGAGATGATGGGGATATTACAGTGGAGGGAGATGTAGATATTACAGTGGGGAGATGTGGATATTACAGTGGGGGGAGATGTGGATATTACAGTTGGGGGAGATGTGGATATTACAGTGGAGGGAGATGTAGATATTACAGTGGGGGGAGATGTAGATATTACAGTGGGGATATGTGGATATTACAGTGGGGGAGATGTGGATATTACAGTTGGGGGAGATGTGGATATTACAGTGGGGGGAGATGTGGTTATTACAGTGGGGAGATGTGGTTATTACAGTGGGGGGAGATGTGCACATTACAGTGGGGGGAGATGTGGATATTACAGTGGGGAGATGTGGACATTACAGTGGGGAGATGTGGACATTACAGTGGGGGGAGATGTGCACATTACAGTGGGGGAGATGATGTGGACATTACAGTGGGGGAGATGATGTGGACATTACAGTGGGGGAGATGATGTGGACATTACAGTGGGGGGAGATGTGCACATTACAGTGGAGAGATGTGGATATCACAGTGGGGATATGTGGACATTACAGTGGGGAGATGTGGATATTACAGTGGGGAGATGTGGATATTACAGTGGGGAGATGTGGTTATTACAGTGAGGAGATGTGCACATTACAGTGGGGGGAGATGTAGATATTACAGTGGGGGAGATGATGTGGACATTACAGTGGGGGGTTGATGTGGACATTACAGTGGGGGGAGATGTGCACATTACAGTGGAGAGATGTGGATATCACAGTGGGGATATGTGGACATTACAGTGGGGAGATGTGCACATTTCAGTGGGGGAGATGATGTGGACATTACAGTGGGGGGGGGGGGTGATGTGGACATTACAGTGGGGGGAGATGTGCACATTACAGTGGGGAGATGTGGACATTACATTCGGGAGATGTGGATATCACAGTGGGGATATGTGGACATTACAGTGGGGAGATGTGCACATTTCAGTGGGGAGATGTGGACATTACAGTGGGGAGATGTGCACATTTCAGTGGGGAGATGTGGACATTACAGTTGGGAGATGTGGATATCACAGTGGGGATATGTGGAAATTACAGTGGGGATATGTGGACATTACAGTGGGGATATGTGGATATCACAGTGGGGAGATGTGGACATTACAGTGGGGAGATGTGCACATTACAGTGGGGAGATGTGCACATTTCAGTGGGGAGATGTGGACATTACAGTGGGGAGATGTGGACATTACAGTGGGGAGATGTGGATATCACAGTGGGGATATGTGGACATTACAGTGGGGATATGTGGACATTACAGTGGGGATATGTGGACATTACAGTGGGGAGATGTGGACATTACAGTGGGGATATGTGGACATTACAGTGGGGAGATGTGGACATTACAGTGGGGAGATGTGGACATTACAGTGGGGAGATGTGCACATTTCAGTGGGGAGATGTGGACATTACAGTGGGGAGATGTGCACATTTCAGTGGGGAGATGTGGATATTACAGTGGGGAGATGTGGACATTACAGTGGGGAGATGTGGATATCACAGTGGGGATATGTGGACATTGCAGTGGGGATATGTGGACATTACTGTGGGGATATGTGGACATTACAGTGGGGAGATGTGGACATTACAGTGGGGAGATGTGGACATTACAGTGGGGAGATGTGCACATTTCAGTGGGGAGATGTGGACATTACAGTGGGGAGATGTGCACATTTCAGTGGGGAGATGTGGACATTACAGTGGGGAGATGTGCACATTTCAGTGGGGAGAGGTGGACATTACAGTGGGGAGATGTGGACATTTCAGTGGGGAGATGTGGACATTACAGTGGGGGAGATGAAGAAGTGCTGACTGCTCCACACTGCCAGGACCCATCCGCTGGTGGACGCCAGTACTGCGGCCCAAAGATGACATACTACTATCAACAGGGAAACGCTCTGCAGTGACACCAGCGAATGGAACCTTTCCTGACAGTGGAGATGTTGATATTACAGTGGGTGGAGATGTGCACATTACAATGGGTGGAGATGTGCACATTACAGTGGGGAGATGTGGATATTACAGTGGGGAGATGTGAACATTACAGTGGGGGAGATGACGTGGATATTAGAGTGGGGGAGATGACGTGGATATTACAGTGGGGGAGATGACGTAGATATTACAGTGGGGGAGATGACGTGGATACGATGACGTGGGGAGATGTGGACATTACAGTTATAATTAAATGAAATTACGATCACATTTAACGGATGGGAGTCTCAACGCCTGCATGAAACTTAACCTCACCACGTATAAACCAGACTACAAAGCCATCAGCAAAACCATGCAGCACCAGAAGTTGCATTAATGGTAAGAAGTACTTTATTCATCATTGGTTGGCAACAGCATAACAACGTTATTAAAAATAATTCAGCGGTCAGGTCATGTTCAGCAACTTTGCCGTATTTCTTTCTTCTGTGATCAATCCCTTAATAAAGAACACCTGATTGTTTAATTCAGAGTCTTGTTTTACTTTAAAAGTGTCGGTCTTACATAAAATGCACACATTTACTTGTATTTAGTTTTAAACATTGTATGGCTCTCACGGAATTACATTTTAAGATATGTGGCATTCATGGCTCTCAGCCAAAAAGGTTCCCTACCCCTGCTCTAAGCCCCTGTACACTCGGTCGGACATTCTGCCAACCAAATCCGTCGGATTTTGTCCGTCGGATTTTGCCTGTTGGATCTTGTCCGAAACTGTTGCATACAAACAGTCGGACTAAGTTGTCGAAAAATCCAATCATTCAGAACGTGATGACATAATTTATTTATGATGGGACTAGTAGCCAATAGCTTTGATGTAGGAATTTGATCTGAGCATGCGTGGCACTTGATCCGATCAAAATTCTCTACACATGATCGGAGTATGTCCGATCGAACCAGTTGGTCGGAAAATATTTCCAACATGTTGGAAAATTGGGTCCGACGGATATTCCGACGAAATCAGTCCGATGCAGACCACACACAGTCGGATTATCCGACAACACGGTCCGATAGGACACATTCCGACGGATTCTCCGACCGTGTGTACAAGGGCTAAGAGAACAGTTTTCCTATATGTACGTGTTTAAAAAAAAGAAATGTAATCATAAGGGATTCAAATGCCATATTAAGATTCCAGGTCACAGACACGACCATAATTCTAATATCCACTGACCCCATGAGTAATCTGCCATAAGATAGAAATATACATTTTGATATAGAAGAAATGAAGAATTATGTTTAGATACCCATCATTGTTGTAAAGACATAGAAACCATGACCACATCTAAATGAAAGTACCCATATAACATGTGTTGTCCCAAGACATCTAGGTTTTCATAGGATATGCAGTGCATTCATCCATATAAACATATATATATATATATATATATATATATATATATATATATATATATATAAACATATATATATATATATATATATATATATATATATATATATATATATATATATATATATATATATATAGTATTCATACATAAGCCCAGATAGATAGATATATGCCCATTATGAAAGAGGACATACTTTATTTTAATAAATAGTTCGGAACACATTTTCTGTCCTCAGACATACTTGTGGATGAAGATGATATTACCTGGACTCGTCAGGTAAATCCTTAGCCCTTGTACACACGGTCGGAGAATCTGTCGGAATGAGTCTTATCGGACCGTGTCGTCAGATAATCCGACTGTGTGTGGTATGCATCGGACTGATTCCGTCCGAATCTCCGTCCGACCCAGTTTTCCAACATGTTGGAAATATTTCCCGACCAATTGGGCCAGACGGACCTAATCCGATCATGTGTAGAGAATTTTCATCGGACCAAGTGCCACGCATGCTCAGATCAAATTCCTACATCAAAGCTATTGGCTACTAGCCTGAACGTAGTCCCATCGTAACGAAATTACCTCATCATGTTCTGAATGATCGGATTTTTCGACAACTTAGTCCGACCGTGTGTATGCAACAGTTTCGGACAAGATCCGACGGACAAAATCCGACAGACAAAATCCGACGGATTTGGTTGTCGAAATCTCTGACCGTGTGTACAGGGGCTTAGAGTTCTCCAACCAATGGAGAATAAAGCCAAACCTTCTGGGCTGAGCTTATGATAATTTTATGAGCTTATTTTCCCAGATGGTATAAAGGATGTAAGGATCATAGAGAGGGGATCACAGACCCACATGCCGGATACACCCCCTAGATGATCAAAGAAGCCTGATGATATTTGACCACTCTTCATCTTGCTGGACCTTGTGACTGGAACCACTTGATGTATTTATATTTTGTCGGATATCTTCCCCTTTTAAACTGTTGGTAAGATACAGACCATACAAATATTAATTATCTTTTTCTCTCATAGTTGTAGGCATTGTAGTTTATAGTTTATGTGTTGACATTATCATGTAGGGTAATTTATCATTATCATTTGCCCATATTGATTGTCTAGGCTGTGTTTGGGGAAATTGAGACACAAACTTGTTTTACATCAATTTACATTTCTGTGGTCCCGGGGAAAGTATCTATTGCCCCATTCAATTTAGTAAGCTCTGTTGGATTAATATTTCTTCCTAATTGCCAATATCCATCTGTTGACTCCAAGAGACATACTTTGGATTCCTCCCGGCCAGAGAAATTCAGAGGACTGTTTCCCCGAGCGACAAGGGATGATGATGTGTTCCTGGAATTAATCCGCGATTACAGCACATATTTTCTCTAAAGGAACGATTTGGGCTCCCCTGAGTTAATTACACTATATTAAGAAATATTGTTTCATTGCCATTTGATGTTGTGGTAATGTTCGTATGAAATATCAATCACCAGAAATTCCAGTTTTGTATAACATTGTATAACTATACTTGTTAATTAATAAAGTTATTTACTTATTCATTTTGTTGGGCGATATTTATACATTGGTAAGAAAACCCCATAAATTAACAAACTCAGGAAATGATTGTGGTATGAATTGATTATCTGAACAAGGTTCACAAATTTACCGTAAGGATGGAGGCACTGAAAAACAAAAACACTGAGATCTTAATTAAGATTCCATAACAAACTCACAACAACCAGTTGCCCGATTTGAAAACATTTGCATGTAGCTGGACTTTAAACAATTAATATGCAGTCTATAACAATCAATTTACATAAAATAAAAAATCTATGATGTCTGTTATCATAGTGAGTATATATTTTTTATTGATTAGCATCCCTCCGTATGTTTTTTTTTTTTCAAATAAGGGTCGTTATGTACACAGTTGAACCATTTGCTGTACCTCTAAGCTCACATCTAACCTCAGTAAAATCAGTATCATCTTTTCTGTTTTACATTGTAACATAAACCTTGCCAGGATTTGACTGTGGAGCAGGGATGATTAAAAGAGCACTTTAAATTTGTTTGTGAAAAATAAACAGAGCTGCACTGATTGTTTTTTTTTTATTTTTTTTATTTTTTTTACATACAACACACACATGAGCTTGGATTTTATGAATTGCACTGCACTTCCCCATGACACATGATATCACTGAAATTCACCTGTGATAAAAAAAAGGTAACAAAACAAATAATAATGTTTTCAGCTTAAAGTGACACTAAACACACACTGTTTATTATGATGCAGACCTCCCCATGTACATTTACTGTGGCAGGATGGCTGCTCTGGGCAGAATCACGTACCTGTTTACGTGATTCTGTACTTTCGGGTCTGGGGCACGCATACACCCTGCCCACAACCTGCTCCCGCTGTGATTGGAAACAGCGGGAGCCAATCAGCGAGTCCAGTGGACGTGATGGCTGCTGGAACCCCACTGATCATTCGAGACACAGGCAGAATGGTGATTTGCAAACAAAGCAGATTGCTGTTCTGTGACAAAGGAGGGTAGAGTTCCTGTGTTTTTGCTAAGCAGAAACACGGATCTCTGCCTTCCCACAGTACAAGCACCCCCCACACAGTTAGCAAGCACTCCCCAGGTACATAGTTAACCCATTAATCACCCCTGATGTTAACCCCTTCCCTGCCAGTGTCATTAGTACAAGCATAGGGAGCAACCACGTTGATTCAGTGTGGAGACAGGTTTTCTCCCCCCTGCGCACTAGGAAGGATGCATGTTTCCCCCTAGCTGGGTGGCCACCGCCTCACAAATCCGGATTGATCTTTTTTCCTTTTACTGTGTAAGCACGGTATCCTTGTTCTTGAATTAATATACTGCATAACAAGGGCACTCTCTTTTCTTTTTTGGTGGAAAATCTGAACTTTACAAAGAACCTCTGGCCAGCTCTTCAGGATCCTTTGGTCCACGATCTACTACCACACTCCAGACCTTGTTTTGAAAAATAGAAGTCCTCTTCTACTGTTATGTAAATCATCTACCACTGTGGTGGAGGTCCTCTTTTGTAGAATAGAAGTCCTCTTCTACTGTGATGCAAGTCCTCTATTACTATCGTAAAGGCTCCCTATAGAATAAAGATAATTTTTGGACAGTTATGGTGGTCCTTATTTTCCAAGATGGAGTTCCTCTTCTGCAGGATTTAGGCTACATTCTATTGTGGTGGATATCTTCTTCTTTTCAATATTTTTATTGAGATATATGAGAAAATGGTGAACAATTCACAGAGAGAAGACATATTGTCATCTAGAGCGGGGAAGGCCCGCTCTAATATCATTACAGAAATGAAAACAACTGAGTAGTAAACAGAGCAATGTGAAATAATGTGAATACTGGATGAAAGATTATACAATGTAGGATTTTGAAGGAGAGGGGAGTATGGGGGTAGGAAAAAGGGGGGAGCAGGGGGGAAGTAAGTAGAGATGAAGGAGCGTATATCGATATGGTATTATTGGATGATTCATTCCCAGATGTCTCAACTAAGTCCAGAGGGGGAGAGGATAAGATGAATATTTCACAAGAGAGTCAATGTTGAATGGAAGGACCTGACATGTGCCATTGTCTATATGAGAGTTAAGAGCAAGATGCTGTTCTGGGGTCCAATTCCCAATATTGCCATTGGTTCTGGAATTTGTTTAATTTAAGATAAGTTTTAGCGAAGAGGTATTCCATGCACATGTGGTCATTAAGTATGTTAATAGTCATACCTAGAGTGGGTGCAGATAGTTGTGTCCAGAGGCGGGTGATGGAGAGAAGAGCAGCAATTAGGATGTGGGTGACCACAGAGTGGTATTTTGATGGTCAGATTGAAAGTCCTAGTCCGAATAGAGCCATCTGTGGGAACAACACATTAGATACATTAGTAAGATCCTGAATAAGGTTGGCGATGACCCTGCAGAATGGGGCAATAAGAGGACATTCCCACCATATGTGGAAAATTTAACCGTCCATAGAGCATTGTCTCCAGCATTTCCTGGATTGGGTTGTGAATATGTGGGCATGTTTTACAGGGGTATAGTACCAACGATAGAACATTTTAATTGAAGTTTCCCAATGGGTAATGTTTCTGGAGAACGTAGATGAGGAATTAAATGCACGGTACCATACAGATGTAAGAACATGAACCTGTAGGGTAGATTCCCAATGAGACATAGCCAAGTTTTTCTCTTCCATCTTTGGTTTTGATAGTAGGTCGTTGAAGTAGGATATACCACGGATCTTGTTGCAGGAGCAGTTGTAAAAGGTTATTATGTCCTTGGTTAGAGGGACATGGGAGCAAGGTGAGGAAGATAGAATATGACGGATTCTCAGGTAAATGAAAGAGTCTTTATTGGGGATGTTATATAGATCTGAGATGTGTTGAAATGTTCGGAGCTGGTGTTGGTCATATATTTGATGTATAGCCTTCCAGGTTGATATTGTTGAGTTGATGGTCAGAAGAAAAGAGTGTGCTGGGTGTTGTTCCAACTAAGTTGCTGCTAAAGTTGATGAGGTGTGTTGAGCGAGTGCTGTGAGTTCAATTTTATGCCATGGTTGCGCTGAGGGCCAATACCACCAATTTTTCGCCCGGTCCAGAATCGTTACTTTGTGGTATCATTTAAGATTGGGAACTCCAAGTCCAGCATACATTTTCAGGATGTTGAGAAAGGCCAATTTTATGTGGGGTTTGCGTGCTGCCCATATGAACTTGTTAAGGAGCTTCTGAAGCTTGGCGAGGTCTGACTGTAGGATTGAGAAGGGAAGGGTACTGAAGAAATACAAAATATGAGGCAACAGAAACATCTTGGAGAGGGCTATCTGGCCTGCCCAAGAGGCTCTGACCATAAGGTTTTTAGTGATGTCCTGAAGTTTCTGACATAGTATTGTAGTGGCCATAACCCATTGTAGGGTGGCCTTGACTAAAAGGGCTTACCGGTTACCTTCTCCTGGCCTGCTCTTCCGTGTCTAGGGGTTCCCAGGGTTGATACCCAACGACTTGTACACTGACATAGATAAAGTCCTTTCAAAAGGTTTTATTTTGGAGTAGAACTTTCACAAAACACAGTCTCTTAGGGAACAGAGGGCACAGGTGAAGAACTCAGGTACCTTAAACTGCAGGTTTAAGAAAGTCTCTACTTCCACCCAGAGAGTAGCCACTCGCATCTGGGTACTTCAAGACTAAACAGACCTCTAGCTAGAGGTCATGGCAATCAATAGGTTGATTCAAACTTGAACAATTAACTGAAGACAAACAGGAACCTTTTTCCAACCGTACCTAGAACGTTTCCTGCTTCCTTTGTGGTACTGGAAAAGTGTGAACTCATTAATGTCCTTCCCAACTCAGTAACCAGGCACTTCTCAGGATGCCACTTGCCGGCCCTCCTCCGAAGAGTCCTCCCCCGGTCACTTGCACGAGCTGTGGTGCCCCTCCAAGCTGAGAGCACACCCAGACACTTTGAGTCCTCCCTCAGTTACAGCGCCTCAGACCACCAGGTTCGGAGACTTGGGAACAGACGGATCCCTACCCCAGGCCAGGCGGGTCTATCAGGGGCCACTGACAGGAACATGCTGCGGGATGTCAGACACCCCGTAACCTGGACCCCTCAGGGGGCTACCACGGTCCTGTAACCAGAACAGACCACACGGATCTCTCGAACAACTCCGGAACCTCGAACACTTGACCCACACCTGCTTAAGTACCCACTCCCAGACTCCTCAGTGGGCCTGACACTCCCGCTGATTGGCTCTGAGAGGGCCATACCCAAACATCCAACCAGGCCTGGTTCTAGCCCGTCATGTGCACCTCACCGCTCACATGACCAGGCAGAACTTCAATCACGGCCCGGCCAGGCTGGTTTCAAGACTACCTACACAATTAACCCTCAGTACCGTAGGGTCCTGAGGCAAAAACTAAATTTACAATGCGTGTGACATTTAATCCCAAATGTCATCCGCTACAGTATTATAAGATAAGTGAGAAGGAGCAAAGTGGAGGGAGGTGCCAGATATGTCATAGATGAGTTGGGAGCCCAGAAAAAGGGGGAGGCTTTGGTGATGGCTGATTTGAGAGATGGTGGGAGGGATATTCTCAACATGGCTGATTTGGAGTGGTTTAATCTGTACATGGATATTTTACTGAAGTGTTCTAATAGTGGGGTAAGGAGTTCAATGGGTCGGTAAGCCAAGTTATTATGTCATCGGCATATAGGCCTATTTTATGGAACATCTGGGTGACAGTTAGGCCAGTAATATGAGGGTTTGAGCGTAAAGCTTGGGCCAACAGTTTGGTTATGAGTGTAAATATTAAGGGTGATAGGGGGCAACCCTGACGGTTCCAGTTCGTTATCGGTAGGGGAATAGAGAGCATACCTGAGGTTTAAACTCTATCCCTGGAAGTGGAGTATAGGCCTAAGATTGCCTGTAGGAAGGAGTCATGGATAACAAATTTTTGAAGTACCAATTTCAGGTATTGCCAATGGACTCTGTCAAACGTCTTCTGTATGTCTATGGAGATCAGCAGAGAAGGCGTTTGGTGATGCTCCACCCAGTGGATAAGGTTTATGAACCTACGCGTTCCATCTGAGGCTTGGCGGTGTGGGATAAAGCCCACCTGATCAGGGTGGTTGGGTGAGGGCGTGTAGGTCGCTATATGGGTGGCTAATTGCTTGACGTATAGTTTGAGGTCTGTGTTTAGGAGAGATATGGGGCAATAGTTCACAGGATCATGAGGAGATTTACCCGGTTTGTGAATGGTTACTATTATGGCTTCCAGAGATTCAGACAGGATCTCTCCAGTATTAAGGAAATTGTTGAAAGCATTACATAGGTGAGGCATAATTTGGTTGCCTTTTCTTTTCCTGGCTGATGTCATTCACACTCTCTGTTGCTTGTGCGCTGTTCTGATGGACATAGCTTTGTTTTCATTTTTGAGTTATGTTCTTTGTCTTTATGGGTGAAACATCAACATTTGGGATATAAGCTACAGATCTGGAATCCGCAAGCCCTCTGTCCCTGAAGAAGATCTGCATTTTGTTTTTCGAAAGGCGTTGGAAGTTCTATCTGTCTAACAAAGCTCTGGGCTTTTCCTTGCAGCTGGTTTCCATTTCTGTTCTCAATATTTGTGCTTGTTGCGTATGTCCCCTTGTTCATGTTGCTATATATTATCAATGTGTAATCATTTTTTAATTTTTTTTTTACTATCAAAAAAAGTCCCAATCTGAGGAATTGTTTATACTCTTGCTATGTAGGGAGGGCTTTTCCCACATCTGCACCAGCTAGGGTTTATGAAGTCAATCTACTAACTATATATTTTTTTAATATTCTTTATTTTTCATAGAGTAATTTTTCTCAACAATAAGAACAGACTATGTACTGTTTATACAAAGTCCAACAGTATATCAGAACCTGTATGCGTAGAACAGATGAATTACCAAGGAATCGTAACAATAAAGAATTTCTTCAAGATACGTCAGTCTAGAAGTAGGTTGTCCATTAAAATTGCAGGTCCTTGTGAGCCACAGAGTAAAACAGAATTTCCAGTCTGTCATTTTGAGACAGGAGGTCAAGAAAATAACAAGGAACATGAAGCAGGGGAGGAAGGACAGGGATTGGCAAGAAAAAAAAGTGTGGGGGGTGGAGAAAGGAGATTTTGGGGTAAGGTGGGATATGGCTCTGGAGGTGGCAAAGTAGGATACATGTCCATGTTGGAGTGCTGGAGGGAGCCCAGCACAGGAGAAAGCTACACATTTAGGGAAACTTACTGTTTGAGGATAGACCTTTATTCTGAAGAACATATGTATTGCACTCAATAAAACCATGAAGGCCTTAATTTGTATTCATGGCTTTGTAAGGCGGCTGTAGGTTTTTTTTTGTTTGCCTTGCATCGATTATTTTAGAAAACCACAAAGCGAGAGTAGGGGGCAGAACTGTCTGGGAAAACAGGGATATAAGTCCTGGCTAGGAAAGAAAAGAACAAAGACAGCACTCACAACAGGGAACATACCTAATAGATAACGGGTGGAGTCCTTCACTGGGTGCTCTAGCTCAAATTGCCTCCAACCATTGAAAACGCAACTCCAAGAAAAAAATGTAGCCGGCAACTTCCGAATCCCATGAAAATCTTTATTTGCTACATAAAGGTCAAGATAAAAACCAGCTGACGTGTTTCGGCTTACAGCCTTGTTGACATCATATTCACAAAATGAATGACAGAACATTTATACTACATGCTTCATATGAGGAAAAGCAGTGTCAATAAAACAATGATTCAATTAAAATCGAAAAATGGCAGATGAAAAAAAAATAAAGTGACACTGGATTCTATTAGTATCGGATGTGGGCTTACCACATTATTAAAAGATTCAGCATATCAAGAAGACACCATGCATAACAGTAGGATTGTGCAAGCTGATCTAGATTGATGTTGTACCTATTTCTGGGAAGTCTCAAATAACGTAAGAGAAAAGCTGCTAGGTTGTTGCCAAGATCTATCAGTTTTTTTTATTTAATACATTTTTATTGATGAAGAAAAGGGATAACAAACAAATGTAAAACATATGTTCGGAATCACAGTTCCATAAGGTAGTATACATCAAACATTGGCTGGTAATTCATGAATCAAACAGACAATTGTCAAGGTGGAGGACACACAGCCATCCACAGTGGATCTATAAGTTTTTCGATTATTTACCCCAACCTTGTCGAAAAAGGTTTAAGGCTTGTGCAGAAAAAGAATAGAAAATATGGAGGAGCATTCCATCTGATTCTCCACTCCAGCACAAATGGGATATTTGCAAACAGAATTTGTGGAGAGCCACGGGCACTTTACACCACCATTTCAAGGTCATATAACCCTAATTCTGGAGGCTACTGGCTATGAAGGAGTAGAACGAGAAGTATAGGATGGCCTCCCTTTGTTCAGGTGTGAAAAAAACATAAATTTAAATTTTTAATGTTTATTTTGCCTTCTAAATATATATATATATATATATATATATATATATATATATATATATATATATATATATATATATATATATATATATATATATATATATATATATATATATATATATATATATATATATATATATATATATATATATATATATATATATATATATATATATATATATATATATATATATATATATATATATATATATATATATATATATATTTAATTTATAACATTTATAATACAACGGGATTCTAACAATTTAGCAGATGAGTTTCATTGCACCAAATATTTTACTGCATCTGTACCTTTGTAAATTTGCTAACAAAAGGTGGTTAAAAAAAATCAGTATATAAACATATATATATATATATATATATATTTATTTATTTATTTATATATATATATATATATATTTTTAAATAAATATATATAAATATCTAAATAAATACATAAATAAATAAACATATATATATATATATATATATATATATATATATATATATATATATATATATATATATATATATATATATATATATATATATATATATATATATAGATATATCTATATATATATATATATATCTATATATATATATATATATATATATATATAATATATATATATATATATATATTACTTTTGGGTCAGCATTGCACTCCATCAGGGTTTTCTACAAACAATATTTGCCTAGAATAAAAAATGGTAATAATTCTGATACACAGCACACAGGGAAAATGTATTTCATCCATTTAGTATTTACACCTACTGTGCTTTAAGTATTTTCAGCTTGGACAAATGACTTGCAACAGAAAATACGACCCATCATCATTTTCCATTCATTCCTTAGTTTGGTGTTACTGTAAATAAGGATGATAGATTTTGCTGGAGATAGTAAGAACATAATTATTGACACTGCCCAAAACCCAAAAACCAGATCACTAAGACCTACAAAATAGGTAATAATTAAAATACAACAGTAAAGTGTGTGGATGATTAAGAGGCCCATCATTTTACGCACAGTGCTTTTATACGCCTCATTATTGACAGCGCCGGTAATCTTCATGACCTTCATTTTTTGACTGTGAAGTATGAGAGAGCCGACTGCTAAAATGGTGGGCATGGCCATCAAGAAGTAGGGCCCCAAAAACACAGCCAAGATCAGAAACGACATTTTTCGACCCCAAATTTCGCCTTCATTAACATTGGTAGTTGGGACTGCAGATCCGTTTGTGTAAACTTCTCCATTGACACTAAAGAACACAAAGCTCAGACAGCTGCAGCATAAAGAGAAGACCTGGACTGCGACCAGCAACCGAGGGATGAGAGCAGTGACCTTCCTCTTCGCCCAGGCCAGAACACCGGACTTGATCTGTACGATTTTGATGAACAGGAAGAAGCAGAATATGGCAGTGGCATACAAAGTTGAACTGATGCCATAAATTATGAAGAAATCGAATACAACTTTTAAAGTGTAACTCATTTTAGACAAAAATATGTAACAGAGGAAGAATGCAAACAGCACGGATGTTAAGATGATGCTGGACCTTGCCATTGCAGCCCGGATTGAATCTCCAGAATGAACGGTTTTAATTCTATGAGCATTTTTTAGAACTACAAATACAATGAAGAGATGTATGAATATCCCAATGACTACCTCCACTGTAATCACAGTAATACAAGCCACTGCAATGGGACTTTTATAATCAATAGCCATCGGACAGGCTGGAGCTGCTCTAATCTTTATGGTTCAGAGGACTGAATGATTGTCTGTTCTTGGTAGCCGTGTTAAACAACATCCTTTAGATTAATTTGCTTACATGTAAAGTCTTGACTGAGAGCTGTCAAATGGCTATACCAGCCAAATGGCTATACCATGGAAACCTTTGAAAACATGGAAAATAAATTTGTTGAATGCAAAAGAGATGCCTTTTCTATTAGCTTCTGTAAAGATGCAGCTGTTATAATGGCAGACAAAAACACTCATTAGGAACTGTTTGACCCCTTGTTCATTCTGGAGTTGAGTGAAATTTAAAGTATTCATTACGCAGAAATTTTTTGGGAAATCATACGATTTTAACAAAAATGTAAGAATTTTGGTAGGTCAATGGAGAATGTAAAATAAAGGTGCTTTTGGTGGGGTTTGGAGAGCAATGGGCTTTAAGTAAACAGACAGTGAATAAAGAGAAATAAAAAAATTTAATGACACACGTAACCATGAAATACAAACACAAAAAGAAAAAGGCACAAACACAAAGGACACCAAATTAAATAAATTACTTACCTGTACATAAAACAACCCAGCATTTTTTTTTTTTGTGTTACAGACAATAGTTTACCCCCCATTGGCGAGGTAGCAATATTATACATAATATAACTGGGTAATAACATTTACAGTGTAGGTAAAATTGATCCAGGGAATATTCAATTGCCTCTCTGGGGATCAGGAAGGAATTTTTTGCCCTGCTGGAGCAAATTGGACAGTGCTTTGCTGTTTGTTTGTTTTTTTCTTCTTTTTGCCTTCCTCTGGATCAACTGTGGGTATAGGATTGTGTATCTGGTATTGTATGATGTTGTTTTTGTTTTTGTAACTATGTAACTATATGTAAGTTTTAAAGAAGGAAACAAAATGGATTTTGAAATGAAAACCTATAGCCCTTTTGGACTAAACATAGATTGGGACATCAATTCTTTTATTTATAGCTAAGAGCATATTCTGGTATTGCCCACAAATTAAGCATTTCTGGTGGGACCTTTTTTGAATCTTATCGGACATCATCTTTTCACTTGGTGGACATTATTTATGGTTTATTTTGGTCACAATTTATACTATTAATTTATATATATATTTTATTCTGTTCTTTTATTTTCTATTTTGTTCTGTTTTACTCTATTATATTATATTCTTTTATTTTCTGTTATATTCTTTTCTATTCTATTTTTTTTCCTACTCTATTCCTGTTCTATTGTATTCTCTTTAGAAATTCAAAAACTATTCAAATTTATATAGTTCTCAAATTCTAATCGATTCAAATTCAAATTAGTTGAAATTCAGTACTATTGTAATTCAGAAATTCAAATACATCCGAATTTACAAAAAACAAAAATGTGTCCGAATTTCAATTTGGAAAAGAAACAAACTGCACATGTCTAATCATGGACAGGACCTCATTAAAAGGCAGACTTGCCACTGCCTACATTTAGTGCCTCTCTAGATCACATCCAGTAAATTGCCACTACTGCCAGCATGTTAACTTACCCCTAGGACATGACCTCTTCCGAAGCCAGGCATAGCAATGGTCCATTACTGCTCATCTCAGGGCAGGACAATGTAGTCCTACCACTGCTCCAATACTGCTCACCTTAGGACAGGGCTTAACAAGAAGCAGTTTAACAATTGCCACAATACTGCCCACCCCAGGACAGAAAAACTACAGAGTCTGCCAGTACTGGGACAAGGTCATCCAGTGCCTAGGGCAAAGATCATCATTATATGCAAGCAGTCATCCAAGGATTTTTTTTTAAGAGTGGAGTCATTGCAAAGAACTGGGGCTGTGCATGGTGGGAGACCCCTGTGGCACAGAGGAGAAAGACAGCACAGCCTCCTGGCTCTCTACTGATCCCCCCCACTGCTTCCAGCAGCTGACAGGAGTGGTGATGTTGCTGTCACTACTCCTGTCAGGTATATAGTCAGAATGGTGGTGCCTGCATCCCTGCAGTACACAACTACGCCAAGGGCAGCAGTCTCTCCTGCCCACCCCTTGGCCCTGGTGTCTGAGGGGGAGCGAGTGAGACACAAATATATGAGGATTTGGTTCAGTCAGGGAAGGTAAAGGACGTTCTTTTTTCACTTTTTAAAACTCTGTGGGGGCATCAGTGGAGGACAGCCTATGGGCAGGACTATAGGCAGTCTATGGGCAGGACTACAGGCAGTCTATGGGCAGGACTACCGGCAGTCTATGGGCAGGACTACAGGCAGTCTATGGGCAGGACTACAGGCAGTCTATGGGCAGGACTACAGGCAGTCTATGGGCAGGACTACAGGCAGTCTATGGGCAGGACTATAGGCAGCCTATGGGCAGGACTATAGGCAGTCTATGGGCAGGACTATAGGCAGTCTATGGGCAGGACTTCAGGCAGTCTATGGGCAGGACTACAAGCAGTCTATGGGCAGGACTATAGGCAGTCTTTGGGCAAGACTACAGGCAGTCTATGGGCAGGACTACAGGCAGTCTATGGGCAGGACCATAGGCAGTTTATGGGCAGGAATACAGGCAGTCTATGGGCAGGACTACAGGCAGTCTATGGGCAGGATTTCAGGCTTTCTATGGGCAGAACTACAGGCAGTCCATGGGCAGGACTACAGGCAGTCTATGGGCATGACTACAGGCATTCTATGGGCAGGACTATAGGCAGTTTATGGTAAGGACTACAGGCAGTCTATGGGCAGGATTATAGGCTGTCTATGGGCAGGACTACAGGCAGTCTATGAGCAGCACTACAGGCAGTCTATGGGCAGGGCTACAGGTAGTGTATGGACAGGACTACAGGCAGCCTATGGGCAGGGCTACAGGCAGTCTATGAGCAGGACTACAGGCAGTCTATGGGCAGGGATACAGGCAGTCTATGGGCAGGACTACAGGCAGTCTACGGGCAGGACTACTGGCAGTGTATGGGCAGGACTATAGTCAGCCTATGGGCAGGACTATAGGCAGCCTATGGGCAGGACTATAGGCAGCCTATGGGCAGGACTATAGGCAGCCTATGGGCAGGACTATTATTATTTTCTTGTGAACATGCCTAGCTTCTAATAAAGCTTTTTTTAAGATTACATAATTGGGGTGCAACCGTCCTTTCGCATTAAAGTAATCTGTGAATGGTGGAGTCATTTGCAACCTGCATTCGAGTTCCGGAGGTGGCACAAATTAGATTTTTGAGTGGTGGAAATCTATATTTTATAAATAATGGTATAAGCCCTGATGAAGGTGTCTAAGAGGTCCTGCAAGCTTGTATCTCTAATAAATTGCTGATAAAAGGTGTCACTTCAACTACAAACTTTCTATTTACCAAATAGTGCATATTGATTCCCTATAGAACATTTCCCCTGTGCTGAAGATCAAAGGCAGACGTCTAACATTTCTAAAATGTATTCCATGTTCTCTGCTGTTCCATGTAACATAAAACCTGTCAGGATTTGACTGAAGAACAAGAATCATTTTAATCGTATGCTGGTGAAATTTGATTGAAGGATACGACAGATGAACAAAATGTTCTTTGTACATATCACCCACACACAACCTAACATCTTGTGAATTGTAATGAATCAAGGAGCTGCTTTTTTGTTTAACTAAAAATCAATTTTTACCATTACATGGACAGACAATTTCTACCACTGACAAGCAGGAGAGTGCTGAGGACCTTACCACAGCCCCGGGCACTGGGCAGCAGAGGAGAGTAAGGAGTAAAGTGAGTATATCACCTTATTTATTATCCCCTGAGCAAATCATACAGTTGACTCTTATATTGTGAAAGGTGACCCACTAGAAGTGTAACATTTTTTTTTTATATTTCCCAAAGTTCAGCTTTAAACAGCCTTCCTAAACCTTTTTTGGCACAGATGAACCCCTAAAATAGAGCTGATCTCTTGGGGAACCTTTGCTAAATCCAATTCATTGGGGGTCAATGGAAAAAAAAAATGTCACTTACATTAGTGATCAGTGGAAAGAAGATGACTTTAGAGTGGTCATCAAAATGCCACCCTTATGGACAGCTGAAATAATTGGCATCATACTTCTAGCTTTGCTAAGTATCATTGATCCTGGAACTATGCTGGCACCATTGAATTGGCAGCCAGTCAACTTCAGCTCAACAAACCCGTAGTAATCTCTGGAGGAAGCTTAGTTGGGAATGGCTGCTCTAAACAGATGGTATGATGACAATAAAATATGATGACAATTATACATATAATAAAAGTACAAATAATATTGACTAATGTACTCTTTATATGCTAAGCACAGTTTATATATATTTTTGTGAACTAGGCTATAGTGCTATGCTATATGAACATATACAGAAGAAATATGTTATATGTTCATTTTCATATCAGGATATTTTTAAAGTTGTTAAAGTGGTACTAAACTGCACTTTTTTTTTTTTAAAAACCCTGCAAGACAATGGCATAATGTGCTAGTATGCCTAGCATTCTAGCACATTATGAAATACCATAGAATGAAGCCCTCAAGCAGCACGCTTTCTCTGCTGACAGGGCTTCCATCTTCACCCAGTCTTCCTTCCAGGCTCGTATCTTCCGGCCGTCTGATTGGCCACGCCACAATGACGTCACTCCTGCCCATGTGCACCAGAGTCACGGCCTCTAAAGACACAGCATAGTATTCCATCCCTTCAGACCGCATGCATGATGTCACTGGCTGAATGCAGTGTTGCTAGCTCCTAAACAGTGCAAGTTCAGGAGATATTCAATGTATCTACAGGTAATGCCGCATACACACGATCAGATTGTCCGGCGTACTTAGTCCGCCCAAACGCATTTCAGCGGACAATTCTATCGTGTGTGGGCTTCAGCGGACTTTTCCAGCGTGAAGTCCGGCGGACTAAGAAAGTATTTTTGCACTCCAATCTTCCCGTCGGACTTGGGTTTCAGCGGACAATACGTTCGTCAGTATGCTAGTCCGGCGGACTAAGAATGACGCATGCTCAGAAGCAAGTACGAAAAAGGAAGCTATTGGCTACTGGCTATTGAACTTCCTTTTTCTAGTCCCGTCGTACGTGCTGTACGTCATCGCGCTAGCAAATGCCGGACTTTCTGTGTGTGCGTGTGTGTCCGAGTCCGTTCGGTAGAAAGTCCGCCGTATTATCCGTCGGATTGTATGTCGGACTAGGTACGCCAGACAATTCGATCGTGTGTATGTGGCATTAGCCTTAATATAGGCCTACCTGTAGGGACAAGTAAAAAAAAAAAGCGTTTACTTACAATTTAAAGCGTAAGTTCACCTTTACAGAAAAATCTGTAAGGTAAACTTACACAAGTCCCCCCCCTCGCCCCCCCCCCCCCCCACTGACTTGGCCCGTGGCAATCTCCAGTTCTAAGCCCTGGTATATTTGCATCAGGATTATGGGGCTTAGAAATCCTCTCTGCAGCCATGCATCTTCTCCATAGCTGAGAGGACGGGCTATGCGGCTGCTGATTGGTCGGCGCCACCCATGTGACGGCAATGACCAATTAGAATGCTCCAAAACACCCCTACCAAACTCTCTGGCATATGGGCATGCTGGACCCATTTCCGAACCACAGACAGACAGATACAAAAGTCTAATGAGCCTAGATCTCGCTAACTTCCCGAATTGGACACAGACCTAGAAACCTTACTCCGCAAACACACAAGACGTATGACTATAGACAGAAAGAAGTGTAAATGTAATGCTAGTGTCAAAATACCATATGTTTATGGCACATAATAAAGTAACCATCTACCTAAATACACTAATCAGTGATTAAATACAAATAAAATTGAAAAATATAAATATAAATGAGTCCGTCCAGATACTTGATGGATTCGCCACAAAGCCGACCAGTTTATAGAAGAAAAGGGCCAGCAGTTGAGTAAACCTCTAAAGATGATGACATCGGTAAAACAATATAGATGGATACTCTTACCAAAGCAGATGGACCTGTGTGTCACCAACACCAGATCGTAAAAGCATGT
This sequence comes from Lithobates pipiens, assembly GCF_037356315.1. Taxonomy (NCBI): domain Eukaryota; kingdom Metazoa; phylum Chordata; class Amphibia; order Anura; family Ranidae; genus Lithobates; species Lithobates pipiens. Next base: position 17,185,174 of record NW_027507784.1, on the reverse strand, counting down.
AAAGCTCCAATCATGCGGAGACGATATGCCGGGTCATGGACAATCCTCCATCAATATGAGCCAGTCTGTGATGTCATCAGGGGACCTTTGCACGATGGAATCCAGGAAATGGATTGTTTCACAGATTAGCACAGTATTGTTCCCTTTTTTACTTTTCGTATGACTATAGACCAGGGATATGTAATTAGCGGACCTCCAGCTGTTGCAGTACTACACGTCCCATGAGGCATATCAAGACTCTGACAGCCACAAGCATGACACCCAGAGGCAGAGCATGATGGGACTTGTATTTTTGCAACAGCTGGAGGTCCGCTAATTGCATATCCCTGGTATAGACTATAGATGTTGGGCCTCCCTCCCCTACCCAAGGGACGAGTCTGGGAGGACTTCACATCAAAAATGAACAATGCCACTACTGACACCTTTTCGCAAAAATTCTAGTTCATGAATCTTTAACATATCCTTACCTCTATCACAGTGATGGCGAACCTTGGCACCCCAGATGTTTTAGAACTACATTTCCCATGATGCTCATGCATTCTGTAGTGTAGTTGAGCATCATGGGAAATGCCGTTTCAAAACATCTGGGGTGCCAAGGTTCACCATCACTGCTCTATCATATCGATATGTTACCACCTAATGCCTGAAAGGTGTACATCACGGAGACCAAGGGGGATGATCCCCCCTCCAGTACCCTAACACCCTTTCACTTCTATTGCTCTTCTGTACCTTTCCCTACACCCCTCATGGCTTTTCATATTACTATCTCACAACATCGACCTGTACCAAATGAAGCACCTAATCTATAACATAAGGGATACAGATGCGCTTTCGATCTGACGACTTCGATGAAATAAGTTAATCAGTCAGTCTCCGTTATCATTTTTCCAAAATCGCTACCTTACAGAACTAAGACGCCAGATACACATACAATACCCCATACACTAAATATGATAATGGCTGATCTTTCTCCTAAACGTTTGTCGATGGTTTCATTTAGCAGAACAGACCGATGATTGTTTAAAATGTTATTATATTGATGAATATGCACTTTGTATATGATTAGCATGTACAATACTTTATTGATCTTCAAAAAAACATTGTAAAGTAAAAAAAAAATAATAATTAGCAGCTTCACAAGAATGCTCCAATATGTCGCTCCCGATGAGGGACTTTTGGACATTCAGCTCAGGGGATTTCTAAGCCCCGGACTCCTGGTCGCAGACATAACGGGGCTTAGAACCTGGAGATTCCTGCGGTCCAGGTCAGCGGAACCGGGGGGGGGGGGAGGAGCAGAACCTGTGTAAGTTCACCTTACAGAGTTTTCTGTAAAGGTAAACTTATGCCGCGTACACACGTAGCCAACTATCCGGCAGACTTAGTCTGCCGGACTTACCACCGGACTGTCCGCCTGACTTTCCGAACGGGCTAGTTGCCCACACACGGCACTTTTCAGTGGACTAGTACGGCGTACTAAGTCCGCTGGACTATCTGCCGTACCTTTGAAATGAACGGACTCGCCCACACATATGGAGGAAAGTCCGCTCATTTTGAGCGCGTCTCCAGGTAGCTGAGGCCAGCGAAGGAGGCGTCGCTGGTCCCGTCAACTGGTATGGACTTAAAGGGGAACCCCTACGCCGAAAAATCAGCATGGGGTCCCCCCTAGGTTCACATTAGACCCTTATGTGAGCACGCTACCCGGCCAGCCAGGAAAGGGGGTGGGGACGAGTGAGCACCCCCCCTCCTGAGCCATACCAGGCCATACCCCCACCCCAAAGCACCTTGTCCCCATGTTGATGAGGACAAGGGCCTCTTCCCGACAACCCTGGCCGTTGGTTGTCAGGGTCTGCGGGCGGGGGGCTTATCGGAATCCGGGAGCCCCCTTTAATAATGGGGCCCCCGGATACCGGCCCCCCACCCTATGTGAATGAGTATGGGGCCCCCCTTTCCCAAGGCACCCCCCCATGTTTAGGGCACGTGGCCTGGTATGGCTTGGGGGGGGGGGGCGCTCGCTCTTCCCCCCTTTCCTGGCCGGCCGGGTAGCATGCTCGAATAAGGGTCTGATGTGGACCTGAGGGGGCCCCCACGCCGATTTTTTCAGCGTAGGGGTTCCCCTTTAAGTCCATACCAGGTAAAGGGGCCAGCGACGCCTCCTTCGCTGGCCCCGGCTACCTGGAGACGCGCTCAAAATGAGCGGACTTTTCTCCGGGCGGGAAAAGTCCGTTCATTTCAAAAGTAAAGCGGACTTGCACACACACGGCCGGATTGTCCGCCAAAATGCGAGTCCGATGGAAATATTGGAGTGCTTAACTACTTTCTAATTCCGCCGTGCTTTTGGGTAAAAAAAGTCCGCTGGAGGCTACACACGGGGGGATTGTCCACCGGATTGTTTGAGCATTACCCTTTAAGCTTGGTAAAATGTACAGTAAGTAAAACCTAACAAATATTTTCAAATTTGCTCCATTTATGGGAGTGTTTTGTTATGACTGTTCAATAAATACTATTCTGCTTAGCTCTTACAGATTTATTCAATAGAGAACAGGGATAAGAAAGCCAGCGTCGTCCTACTGTCTACTCATTAGAAACAATTCCCCAACATGAAGTTGTCTCTGTGGGCGTCTCTTCTCCCTGCTGGCTCATGCACCATTGGGACCATCTTAAACTCCCTTGTGATGAGTATATATACAAAGGACTGGTGCAAGAAGAAAAGTCTGAATGTGTGTGATCAGATCCTACTAAGCATGGTGTTCACCAGTACCAACCTTCAATGGGTTATCGCCCTTAATTCTTTGATAATATACATGCAAACCTATCTTGCAGTACCGATAGAAGAATTCTTTTGTCTTTGTGTTGTTCTAGTTTTTTTCCTGATTGAGGCTACATTTTGGCAATTGGCCGTGCTCTCAACCTATTACTGTGTGAAACTCTTTGACTTTACCTTTCCATTCTTCAGATGGGTGAAAAGGCTTATCTTGGGTTCATCAACTCGACTCCTGCTAATTTCCACAGCTGTTTGCCTTGCTATGAATTTCCCTTTTTTTTGGGCACTTCACCTAGATAGACCTCAGAATGTGACAGAAGGCATTTTCAATATTAATAGTTATTACAGAGTGTTTAACATGATGTTTGGTTGCTGCTTACCTTTTGTAATAACATTCACTTGCATTGTGCTCAGTGTAGGATCTCTCATGAGACACGTCTGGACGATCAAGAGCAATGTTCCTCAGTACAGCTCATCCCCTCAGCTTGGTGGTCACATCCGGGCAGCCGGCACCATGGCTCTTTGTTTGGTACTTGACTTATCTTTCATCCTGTCTATAACTGGTATTCTATCATTACCAATAAATAGAGGAGAAGATGTAGAATCAATCAGTTGGGCCATTGTTTCATCATATCCCATAATTCTATCTGTCATTCTGATAATAGGAAACCCACAACTAAGAAGGAGGGTGGTTGAGATGTGTGCTTCATAGTTTTAAAAAATATATATAGCTTTGTTCTGGCAAGACGTACTTACACTTTTTCACATGCCATTGAGGGGGTCTGTTCTAAAAAGATGGAAACTGTTTCTGATTTGTGTTGTCATGCTTTGTCTTAAGTTTATAAAAGTTTAAAATAAATATAAAAACTGTATTATATATATGTACATACAGTATATACATATATATATATATATATACATATATATATATATATATATATATATATATATATATATATATATTGCCCCACTCTTTGTTTGAACCATATGCATCTGTATTTAAAGAGCACTCCCCTAATATATATATATATATATATATATATATATATATATATATATATATATATATATATATATATATATATATATATATATTAGGGGAGTGCTCTTTAAATACAGATGCATATGGTTCAAACACAGAGTGGGGCATTACCTTTCTTTCAAATATTTTTATTATCAGTTTACAGGCAGAGTACACAGTACGTTGCAAACAGGGTTCGGGTATAGCAGAGTATATAAAACATTGGAACATACCACTTGCGACTTCATACACAATGATGCGGTTACAGACAAGCAAAAGGATATGCCGCGTAGAACTGCTAGGAGAGTAATTGCTTAAGCATACAGTCAGAAAGTAAGACAATCCGGTAATATCGGAGTCAAAGAGTTAAGCTACTCTCAACCTCAAGATAAGTAGTGAGTGAAAGAGTAATGGTACTGCATGGACAAAATTTTCAAATAAAAGGAAGAGAGAAGAAAGAAAGAACAGGTAGAGCACAACAGAAATGAAAGCAGTAAAGTAAAAATAAAAGGAGAGAGGAGATGAAGAATAAGAGGAAAGGAAAGAAGAGGAGTTGGTCAATCGGTCCGCACAGACCCAGGCGTTCACCAGCTGGAGACCACCACAAATTAGTGAGTAACTTAGGGCTCAAGTAAATAGGGGTCAAAATCTGGGGGTAAAAAGTGTTGTATCCAAGGTTGCCAAACTTTGTAGAATTGGGGCATACGGTCCAGGTGCTTCGCCTCTAATTTGGAGTGAGTCATGGCCCGTGTAACCCTATTCTTCATTTCTGCCACCGGGAGCGTAGGGGTTTTCCAGGCCTTGGCTATAGTTTGTTTAGCTGCTGTGGTTAGTTGTAGAAACAGTGCCAATTGACTACGAGTATAGTTGTGGGGTGTGAAGTTGAGTAAGGCCAACGATGGGTCAGGTGCAATAGAGTTTCCCGTAAGGGTCGATGCTATCTGAAAGGCAGTTATCCAAAAGCGTTGCGCTACTGGACAAGACCACCATATATGAATATGTGTGCCTGCAGTGTTACAGCCCCTGAAGCATGTGGCGGGATATCCCGGAACAAACTTGGCTATCCTGGCTGGGACCAAGTACCAGCGCATGAGAACTTTATAAGAGGCTTCAGTTAGTCCAAATTGTGGTCCATGTGTCTACATCGAGGTCTAAATTGAGGTCTGTAGACCAGCCGCTGGTATAGGATGGGAGAGATGTAGGGGGGAGGAGAAATGGGTGTACAGTTGGGAGATAATGCCTGAAGCATGAGGATCTGTTTCGCATATTTGTTCATAAAAAGAGTTACAATCATGCGGGCTAGTAGGTTTAGGTATCGAATTGAGGAAATGGGCAATTTGTAGGTAACGAAAACACTCGCCGTTAGGAATATGGAATTGGGCCTGGAGCATAGGGAAAGGCCTGATATGTCCATTGTGTGTTAGGGTGCAGATTCGATCAAGCCCTGCCCTAGACCAAGCCGCAAATAGGCCAGGCTCAGAAAAGGCTGGGACAAACGATGGGTGGCCGATGATGGAAAGTAAAGGTAAATGTCGGGATTTAAGCCGAAAAGACTTGTGGGTCTCGTCCCAGATTCTGAGGGAATGAAGAGTGACCGGGTTACTGAGTCTGTTTCTCTGCGTGGGGGAGAGCCACAGGAGATTGGATATATTTATCGGGGAAGTGTCTATAGCTTCGAGGCTGACCCATATCGGTACCTCCGTTTTAGCATGGTACAAGGTGAGTTGTGCAAGCTGGGCTGCACAGTAATAATATCTAAAGTTTGGTACTGCTAGCCCCCCTAATGATTTGTGGCGGTACATGGTGGATTTAGAGACTCTGGGTCTAATAGCTCCCCAAATGTATTTGAATACTTTACCTTGAACCAGGCGTTGGTAATATAGTGGGACTCGAATCGGGAGGAATATAGTGGGACTCGAATCGGGAGGAATTATAGTGGGACTCGAATCGGGAGGAGGGGCATTACCTTTCTTAGAGACTTTTTGTACACATTTCTGTGGGAGGACACCTAAATTCAGGGTCAGAATCTCAGTATTCAGCCCAATCCAGGAATGCTTCTTCTATCATGGACTGGTCCTTAATAAAGACAGACTTGCCACTGCTTTAATTTAGTGTCTCCATAGCTCACATCTGGTAAATTGCTACTAACTCCAACATGGTAACTTAAAGTACAACTAAAGGCAAAACTTTTATTTATTTAATTTTAGTTTTAGACTAATCTAGGGCATATCATATCTACTTCTGGGGGAAATATGGAAATATGTCCCCTAGAAGTAGATACGATATCCCTGTATCGACACTAGTTGGGGAGGGATCGGGATGACAAGACATCTTGTAAGCTAAGGAGGACGCTCGTATCATCCCGATACCACCCTGGTATGATCTGCTACTTGTTCATCATACAATGGTGCACTGACGCACCTGCTATATGTGAGTACAGTGACCACCCTGTAGCTGTAAAAGTGCTATAGGGCAGTCGGCAAATGGTTATCATAGGCCAGAGATGGTGAACCTTGGCACCCCGGATGTTTTGGAACTACATTTCCCATGATGCTCATGCACTCTGCAGAGTAGTGGAGCATTATGGGAAATGTAGTTCCAAAACATCAGGGGCGCCAAGGTTCGCCATCACTGTCATAGGCAGTTAAGGTGGAGGTTATACCCTAAATGTTATTTGATGGGTACACTAAGCCCCCGTACACACGGTCGGACATTCTGCCAACCAAATCCATCGGATTTTGTCCGTCGGATTTTGTCCGTCGGATCTTGTCCGAAACTATTGCATACACACGGTCGGACAAAGTTGTCGAAAAATCTGATCTTTCAGAACGTGATGACGTAATTTCGTTACGACGGGACTACGTTCAGGCTAGTAGCCAATAGCTTTGATGTAGGAATTTGATCTGAGCATGCGTGGCACTTTGTCCGATCGGAATTCTCTACACATGATCGGAGTATGTCCTATCGGACCAGTTTGTCGGAGAATATTTCCAACAAGTTGGAAAATTTGGTCCAACGGATATTCCGATGGAAACAGTCCGATGCATACCACACACAGTCGGATTATCCGACAACACGGTCCGATAGGACACATTCCGACGGATTCTCCGGCCGTGTGTACGGGGGCTAAAGCTTCTCCAGCTTCAGATTTCATTGATAAAAAAGATTGGCCTTGATTCTCCTGAAGCAAGCACATTTACAAAAATTGGCAAGACCCAAATTGACACCTGCTCATATTTTTGGTGGAAATCAATCATTGCAGAACATAGAATGCACTTTTAAATATCTCATAAAGATTGTTGTTAGTCAACATAAACATTTTAAAGAAAGCATTTATGGTAATAACTGTACAGATCTTTTACATAAACCTGACAGGCCCGTGTCTCATGATGAAAACCATATGCAGAGTAATTTTTTTTTTTAGGCATACAAGCTCGAGCTGAAGCAATTTTAGAGCTCAACACTTTGCATGTATTCAAATGATGGACCCATCTATTGGAACATTTACTTTCACGTGATGGATCGGGACGTCAAGTCTTTCCGCCACCTGTTCTCCCAATATGCTTTAGTGATTTTAAAGATATTTAGCTGCTGGTCTGATCGTTCTCAGGCTCACAGTTCTCTGAGACTCACCGGAGAAAGCTCGGACACAGAATGGCTCTATGGGGATCATCATTAATTTAAGGACATTTTTAAACATCTAATCTGGAATCTGAATTTTAAAAAGGCAAAAAAAGAAAAATTGTCTGATTGTGCCGTCATGAATCCTGGAGGTTACATTCCAAACCACGTGTCTTTTTTTAGAATTGGAGTTCTAGCTCTAGAGATGAGCACTGGTCTGTTAATGAACGCTTTTTTAATATTTGCAGTTTATCGGGATTTTCTAAAAACAAAAACAGTGAGCAATAGCTACAAAATCTTGCTTGGTTTGGCCATCTCCAATGTGTGCTTTGGTATCTTGATGTCTCTTGCTTTGCTGGATTATTTCTGCAGCCTTGGAATCTTCCCAACTATTAATCCCACCTATATTTATCTCTACCTGTTGCTTTTTACCATCACTTCATGTGGGTGGTTTTCTGCCAGTCTGGGCTTCTTCTATTTCATAAAGATATCTGATTTTAAGTCACGCTGTTTCTCCTGGATGAAGACGAATATCAGTTCATTTGTCCCCAGGATGTTATTGGTGACCGGGACGGTGTCGCTCTTCAACAGTCTTCTAAGCAACTTGTTATTCATTTTCCGTCCAACACTGTCTGGTAATACAACAGATTATTCTCCATCGATGGTCTCCTTACTTTCACGGTCAAGCACAACATTTGTCAAAACTGCCATCATTTCTACCGTTCTTCCTTTCTTGGTGGTGTTCACCACCACTTTGTTTACTGTTGTGGCATTGAAGAAGCACAGAAAGAGAATGAAGAATGTTCAAACATCTGACAGTTTGCACATGAGGTCCTACGAAAATGTTGTGCGCCGGATGACACATTGCTTGCTTTTCTATGTAATATTTTATGTTGTGATGATCATTGTCTATTTTGTGGTCATTACATGGGTAGAGTCGGGATTCTGGTTATTGCTGCTTCTTCTAAACTCCTTCAGCCCAGTGCAGTCTACCCTCCTTGTTCTTGCTAACCCCAGACTGAAGGCTGCCTGGAAGGAGATATTCTTGTGTGCTCATCTCCAAGAGATGTTTTCAACCAAAAAGCAGCAAAACTGACAATGGAATGAGTGATGGACAATATTAAGTAAATGGAAGGACTCGAAACAATGTCATTGGTACACACTTAAGCCCTTGTACACACGGTCCGAGATTCAGACAACCAAATCCGTCGGATTTTGTCCGACGGATTTTGTCCGAAACTGTTGTATACACACGGTCGGACAAAGTTGTCGGAAAATCCGTCGTGATGACGTTATTTCGTTACGACGGGACTACGTTCAGGCTAGTAGCCAATAGCTTTGGTGTAGGAATTTGATCTGAGCATGCGTGGCACTTTGTCCGATCGGAATTCTCTACACATGATCGGAGTATGTCCGATCGGAGCATTTTGGTCGGAAAATATTTCCGGCAAGTTGGAAAATTGGGTCCGACGGATATTTTCCAACGGAAACAGTCCGATGCATACCACACACAGTCGGAATATCCGACGAAACGCTCCAATCGGACACATTCCGACGGAATCTCTTCGACCGTGTGTACAAGGGCTTACATTTCTAACAAATTAACTCTTTGCAAATTTGTTTGTAGCCACTTCAGCCTCGGAAGGATTTTACCCTCTTAATGACCAGGGCATTTTTTGCGATACGGCAAAGTGTCACTTTAACTAACAATTTTGTGATGGTTCGACATTGTACCCAAACAAAATTGATGTCGTTTTTTTTCCCCACAAATAGAGATTTCTTTTGGTGGTATTTGATCACCTCTACATTTTTTTTTTTTGTTTTTTTTTTCTTTTTAAACAAAAAAAGAGAGACAATTAAAAAAATATATATTTTTACTTTCTGCTATAATACACATTACATTTTTTTTAAAATAAATAAATGGTTTCATTAGTTTAGGCCAATATATTTTCTGCAAAATATTTTTGGTAAAAAATTCCCAGAAAATGTATATTAATTGATTTGCGCAAAAGTTATATTGTATACAAACAATGGGATAGATTTAGAGACTTTTCATTTTTTTAATTGTTTTTACTAGTAATGGGGGCGATCTGCGATTTTAAGCGGGACTGCGACATTGCGGCTGAAAAAGCTGACCGGACTTTTCGTTGGACTAGGTCCGACGGAACGAATCCGCCGGACAATTCGATCGTGTGTGGGGCTTCATCGGACCTTTGCTGTCTAAAAATCAGGCGGACTTTAAATTTAAAACATGTTTCAAATCTTTCCAACGGACTTGAGTCCGGTCGAAAAATCCATTCGTCTGTATGGTAGTCCGACGGATGAAAACGGACGCTAGGGCAGCTATTGGCTACTGGCTATGAACTTCCTTATTCTAGTCCAGTCGTACGTCATCACGTTCGAATCCGTCGGACTTTGGTGTGCTTGTGTGTGGCCAAGTCCATTCATTCAGAAAGTCCATCGGAAACTCCGCTGAATGTCCGTCGGGAAGACCATCGGATCTAGTCCGTCCAAGTCGGGACGTGTGTACGCGGCATTAGTGACACTTTTTGGGGACCGGTGACAGTTTGGGGGATGGGCTTACTGGGACAACACAGAGATCACTGTTCCAGATCACTAGGAACAGCAGATCTCTGTGTTGTCCCCTGTCAGAATGGGGAGCCGCCTTGTTTACAGATTCCCGTTCTGCCTCTCTGTACCATGTGCAGCACTTGTGCACGGACTGACGTACAGGTACGTCAGTTTGCGCAGCCGAGCCATCTTACATTGGCTAACCATAAAAAATCGGATTGCGTTCAAGACCCTGTGCCTCACCCACAAATGCGTGCATAGAGGAGCTCTGCAATACCTAATGGAGAAAATAAATCATTACACACCAAACCGCAGTCTCCGATCAGCCAACAAAAACCTCCTCCTCGTGCCCAAAGCCCGGTATAAATCCAAGGGGGATCGGAGATTCGCTGTCCAAAGGCCTCTGCTATGGAATGCTCTACCAATCAACATCCGCCTGGAAGAAAATCACCTGGCTTTTAGGAAAAAACTCAAGACCTTCCTCTTTTAGCAGATGATAAAAGCTCGCCACAGCGCCTAGAGGCGAATCAGTTCGCATTGTGCGCTATACAAATATTTCATTCATTCATTCATTCTTGCCGTAGTATATCTGCAGAAAGGCGGTCGGCAAGTGGTTAAATTCAAATTGTTTAGAAAACTGTATAATTCAGAGCTATATTGAAATGGAAACATCTTTAAGTATATGATGTACTCTGCAACTTCAAATACCATAAACTGTTTGGGAATTTCCTTCTCTTCATCTTATATAACAGAAAATAATAGATAATCAAATTCTTTACCTCCAGTCTTTGTAAAACTAAAAACTATCTATAATCAATAATCCTGGATTATTTTATTTTTTATTTGACTTTATACAAAAAAAGCATGTCCAAGGCTGACCAGATAAAGCCTCATCCAACTGTAATCATATGATCCAGTGCATACCTTATATGAAGATCAGGAAATGGGGGGATGGGGTCACCTAATGACTCCGTCTACACACTTTGGTTTTGGTTTGTTTGATTTTTCCAGCACTTCTACTGGAGTGTATCACAACACTTTTACATTCGTTTTGCACCGATTTTGTTTTGGTAGTTTCACTTACACACATTACCCTATCACATATGGTCCCTTTATGGTAGGCGGCTTACCCTGTAGACAATGTATTTTTCATTCCATATTTTTCACTTTTTTTTCCCCACAGTTCCATTCATTCACTCACTCCTTTTTTCTTCACACATTTTATGCAGAACAGTGTGTACGATCAGTGAACATACTGTACATCACACACACATGGACTGTGTTGTGGTCTTCCCCCTGTCTGCTCCCTTTGGTATGAAGGGGGTTTCCCGCCTCCACCCTTGGGTTAGACATTTTATGTGAGGCCCCCCGTAATTTCCCATTTAGCAGGCATTACATACTAATAGATATTTTATCTACCTATTTTTGTAGTACAATCTTGCGTCATACTCCTGATGAGCGGCTGAAGGCCACGAAATGCATAGAATTAAAGGTGCCAAGACAAGTTTGGTTCAACATATGCATTTTTATTATGTATTGCCTGTATATTTTATTTATGAGTAGTTTATGAATTTATCTCATCAATCATGTTTATTATGATGAACTGTATTATCTATTTTGCATTCAACATGCCAATCATGTTTATTGATTATTTATACTATATATCATGAGCAATGTACTTTACATGTTAGTCTTTGGCTTACAAATATAATATTATTTATAGATACATATATTTTTTTTATTGTTTGCCTAATGTGATTGCTATTACATTTTACAAATTCCATATATATATATATATATATATATATATATATATATATATATATATATATATATAAATATATATCAATATATATCAATATATATGTATATATATATCTATATATATATATCTATATATATATATATATATCTATATATATATATCTATATATATATATATATATCTATATATATATATATATCTATATATATATATATATCTATATATATATATATATATATATATATATATATATATATATATATATATATATATATATATATATAGATATATATATATATATATATGTATATATATATATATATATATATATATATATATATATGTATATATATATATATATATATATATATATCATCATTCGCAATGACACGCCTTATTTAAATTCCCATTACCTCTGTTTGTATGAATAGGGATTGGAGGTCTGCCATTGCTGGCTGAGTCAGGTCACATTTCTTCCTATTTACTTATATGAAGATCAGATTCTTAGGATCAGGATCAAATCCTCCTCTTAATAAGTATATGGGAAGTAAGGTGTTATCTAGTTGGGTTGCCCATTGGTCTACTGCAGCTAGAGATAGAGTAGATCCCAATACTACAGACAAGGAGCTGGTGATTCATTGTCCATTATTGTTAGGCTACTTTCACACTGAGGCGCTGGGCGCGCTGGCGGTAGAGCGGCACTATATTTAGCGGTGCTTTACCGTCGTCGGTGCTTTTCGGCCGCTAGCGGGGCAGTTTTAACCTCCGCTAGCGGCCAAAAAAGGGTTAAAACCGCCCGCAAAGCGCCGCTGCAGTGGCGCTTTGCAGACGGGTTTGGAGCGCTGCCCCATTGTTTTCAATGGGAAGGGGCGTTTTAGGAACGGTAAATACACCGCTCCTGCAGCGCTCCAAAGATGCGGCTTGCAGGAGATTTTTCAGTGTCGGGCTTTCACACTGGAGATACAGCAGCGGCTGTTTGAAGGCGCTTTGCAGGCACTATTTTTAGCACTCTAGCGCTTGCAAAGCGCCTCAGTGGGAAAGGGGCCTTAGGGTAGCATCTGACTGTCAATAGGAATGCTAAATGCTGAAATTGACACACACACACATATATATATTATTTTTTGTTTTTTATTTCTGAGATTTATACAGCTCTGCCATACAGCACATCCCTGACGCGGTTCTGTAGCATCACAGACAGGTGTTTGTGATGAAATAACTGTGATAAGTAGTATGTTTCTGGTATCTAAGCCTTAGCCCCTGTACACACGGTCGGAGATTTCGACAACCAAATCCGTCGGATCTTGTCCGAAACTGTTGCATACACACGGTCAGACTAAGTTGTCGAAAAATCCGATCTTTCAGAACGTGATGACGTAATTTCGTTACAATGGGACTACGTTCAGGCTAGTAGCCAATAGCATTGATGTAGGAATTTGATCTGAGCATGCGTGGCACTTGGTCCGATCAAAATTCTCTACACATGATTGGAGTATGTCCGACCGTTCCAGTTGGTCTGGAAATATTTCCAACAAGTTGGAAATTTGGGTCCGACGGATATTCCGACGGAAACATTCCGATGCAAACCACACACAGTCGGATTATCCGACAACACGGTCCGATAGGACACATTCCGACTGATTCGCCGATCGTGTGTACAAAGGCTTAACAAAATGTTGTTTTTAATAAGTAATATGTGAAGGGACATTTGAATAATACAATGGCATGCAACTTTGATTGCTTTTAACTATACAACCCGGTGTATATACAGTATGTTCATGTTTACAATTTTATCTTAACTGTTGCCATTAAAATTATAAAATAAACTAACAGAAATCCCAACTATGGTGTTTTTATCTGAATAAAAGATCTTAAAGATCTAAAAGCAATATTCATACTGGGGTTCCAGGTCTCTTTTTGTTTCTCATACAATAACATTTCTGCTTCCAAAACTGAAGTGTATTAATAGTCACAAATGGTGGCAGATTTAAAGCATTATAATGCCGCGTACACACGATCGGAATTCTCATCGGAAGAAGCTCTGATGGTTTTCCCGTCTGATTTCCACTCAAGCTGTCTTGCCTACACACGGTCACACCAAATTCCAATCGTTTATAACGCGGTGACCTACAAAACGTACGACGGGACTAGAAAAAGGAAGTTCAATAGCCAGTAGCCAATAGCTTCCATCTCGTGGTTGAATCTGAGAATGTGTGATTTTTGGCGTGTCGGAATGGCATACACATAGACTAAAAGGAAGTTGGGACTTTAGATGAAGCACTTGAATAGTGGAGGTGAGTTACAATGTAAAATATTTATTAAATAGTATTGATACAAAGACATTAAACCATTGTTGATTTCATATATATACATAGAGTGTACACAGGGCCCGGAAATGATGAATAGACAGATACATGCATTACAACACATGTTTTCAAGAGGTAGATATGTAAATAAATATGGCCTGCTAGTGCCACTGGCAACATGCCCAGGTGCTGGCACATGCACCCATATGGTAAATATGTATCCATCAAATGCTGTATAAACAATGTCATAGAGTCTAATGGTAATAAAAGAGTAAGATTGGTTCATTTAAAGTATTGCTGTGGCATCAAGTAAAGCTCTACGTGTTTCATGGGTAATTCCCATTCATCAGGAGCGGATGTGACAGACCCTCCAACCCAAACAGCAAATGCAGAGCGGGGACGGTGGCGCGGGGCCGGCCGGGGACACAACCCCACCATGGGAGCTCAGGCGGCATAATACAAGGAAGCAGCATCGGGCAGTGTAGGACCGCGCAAGGTGTAGCTCCATAAGCCAAGAAACAGTGTACACTTCATGAAGTAGGAATATCTCTATTGCTGCAGGCACTGTGGGAGAGTATATCCTTAAGTTTAGAGCAGAACCACTACAATCATACAGGTGCATACACATGATCGGAATTACCGATAGAAAGTTTTTCTGTCGGGAAAATTGAGAACATGCTATGAAATTTTTGGCTGGCGGAAATTCGGACAGCTAAAATCTGTCTTTTTCTGACCGGAATTCCGATCGTGAGTACGCGGCATAAGCCTTCACATCTGCACCTTGTGTATTTCACCTACATAAGATGCATTGATCATTAGACATGTGCATTCGTTCGAATGCATTTTCTTCCGACTTTCAGGTATTTTCGTTATCCTTTTGACAAATGATAACGAAAGCATAGAATCTGAAAAACGAAAGATCCAACATAAATAAATGCTTTATTTTCATTTTTGTTTTGACACAGTTCAGTCTGAATAGGAGATTCGACGTGACTCTGACAATAAAAATCTGTGTTTATTGAACGTGTATCATAACAGTCCATTCACACAGGGGCAACACGACTTCCAGCATGACTTTGGGAGGCAACTTGGACACGACTTGAGTGTGAATCACAGCACAACTTACAACATGACTTTAATTTAAAAAAATAAACGGCATGGGTTCCCCTTCGAGAGCATACCAGGCCCTTCAGGTCTGGTATGGATTTTAAGGGGAACCCCGTGCCAAAAAAAAAATTGCCTGGGGGTCCCACTCAAAATCCATACCAGGCCCTTCAGGTGTGGCATGGATTTTAAGGAGAACCCCGTGCCAAAAAAAAATGGCGTGAGGATCCCCCTCAAAATCCATACCAGACCCCTATCCGAGCACGCAACCTGACAGGTCGCAGGAAAAAAGAGGGGGACGAGAGAGCGCCCCCCCTCCTGAACCGTACCAGGCCACATGCCGTCAACATTTGGAGGAAGCTTTGGGGTCCCCCCCCAAAGCACCTTGTCCTCATGTTGATGAGGACAAGGGCCTCATCCCCACTACCCTGGCTGGTGGTTGTGGGGGTCTGCGGGTGGGAGTCTTATCAGAATCTGGAAGCCCCCTTTAACAAGGGGACCCCCAGATCCCGGCCTCCCTCCCTGTGTGAAATTCATGTGGCCCCAGTTCCTTCTGATGGATTATGCATTTCCGGTGGCCTTTGCTTTCCTGTACTTCATGGCTCTTTCCAGCATGTGGCTCATAGCTTGGCTCTGTTTGTACTTCTGGTTTAAGAGTATGGATGACAGCAATAACAATCCATGTATCGATCACCCATACGTAAATATCCACCACTAAAGGAGATAATGAGCTTACTGGAATGTATGGACTCAGATACCGTAGCACTGAGTCAATAACGGTGATGTAGACCAGGAGTATGGTAGTTAGAAGGCAGCTCTGAGGGTCTTACATCTCAACCTCATGGTGGGATCACCACTCACCATTTTTTATGTTGATTCCTTATGCCGCGTACACACGAGCGGACTTCTCGTCGGACTGAACTCTGAAGGACTTTTAGATGGAGTTCCGCCAAAACAGACTTGCCTACACACGATCACAGCAAAGTCAGATCGTTTAGAACGCAATGACGTACGACAGGACTAGAAAAAGGAAGTTCAATAGCCAGTAGCCAATAGCTGCCCTTGCATTGTTTTTGGTCCCTCGGAACAGCATATAGACAAGCGTTTTTTTTTTCACTAGGAACTGGTTCCGGCGGAAAGATTCGAAACATGTTCTATTTCTAGGTCCGTCAGAATTTTAGAAAGAAAAAGTCAGATGAAGCACACACACACGATCGAAATATCCGACAGAATGATTCCGTCTGAACTTTTCTGCTGGAAAGTCCGGTCGTGTGTACAGGGCATTAGTGTTTTCCAAAGCTGAGCCACAGCTTGCACATGCTGGAGATACACAGAGGTGGCCTCCTGTGCAGGTTCAGTCTCTGGGTAAATCCAGGTCAGGGTGGATGCATTCCTGACACAAGAGCCATACCTTGCATTACTGCTAAAATTCAAAGGGCCTTTCACAGCTTTTCAAATCAGAAGGAGTGCTTGAAAGTTGAGAAAAGTCTGCCTGACCTGATGCAGTGGTTGGTCCAGAAATTTTGAAACTGTCCCAGACAGATGTGCAAGCTGTGGCTCAGCTTTGGAAAACACTAAGGGATCAACATAAAAAATGGTGAGTGGTGGGGGGCGTGGCTTGATCGCAGCCAAGATGGCAGCTTAGCATTAGAGCTCCGGCGCACAGCGGGAATACATAGTGGCTCACGGAGCACAGCGGCCACAGTTTTCGGTCCCATAGCGGCGGTTCGATTCGGGCAGCACCTGTCAACATGTCCAGGAGAAAAAGAGCGGAGAAGAAGCCTAGAAAACTGACGGCTTACTTCGTACAGCCGCCGAGACAGCATGGCAAAGATGGCGCCGGCGCGTCTTCCACTCCGTTCCTATCGCACAGTGTTTTGGAGCAGCAGGAGAAGCAGGCCCACACCAGCAGTGAGCTCTCCCCTGGCGACTCGCAGACGTCAACCCCGCTTAGTAGGAGCCCAGCCAAGGCCAGGAGCAGGAGAGATTGCTCGGACACACCGCAGCAGCATGAGGTGAGATCCCCCATAGACTCTCAGGAAGACACCAGAGAACTGCATGACTCTATTACCTCTTTTCCTACAGCTAACCAGCCTGTTCTGGATACCACCCTTAAGGACATGCTCATCTCTTTGCGTAGTACTATACACACGGATATGATGTCCTGTATGCGCAGTTTCAATACAGAAATCAAAGAGGTGGGTGAGAGGGTGAGCCATGTTGAAAACAAAATGGGGGAATACGCCACCACCATTAACGACCTGATCGATGCCCAAGATTCAGTCGAGGAGGATCAGAATTGGATTAAAGCCAAATTGGCGGATTTGGAGGACAGGGCCAGGAGAAACAATGTGAAGTTAAGGTGTATCCCCGAGTCGGTAACCCCGGCAGACCTACGTCCCTATGTTACTAACCTATTAACCGTTCTCATGCCGGATCTCTCGCCAATCGAGATGTCTATCGACCGAATACACTGTATCCCTAAACCCTCCTTTATTCCCGAAAATGTCCCCAGGGATGTCTTATTCCGCATGCATTTCTTCCAAACCAAAGATCGCCTCATGCAACTCACAAGGCGAGGGGAACACCGAAACACGGAATTTTCTAGTCTACAATTCCATGCAGACCTCTCGCAACACACTCTGCAGTTACGCAAGAACTTGAACAATATCACCAAGGTTTTGAGGAACCACAGCATCAACTACAAGTGGGGATTTCCAACCAAACTAGTGGTGAACAGGGATGGGTCTAACTACGTGATCTCTTCACCTGATAAAGGCCTCCAACTTCTTAGGAAATGGAATATCCTCCCTGACGACTCCTCTCCGTCTCCTGCCGCTCACAGCCCTAAGAGTTGTCCATTTGTCGAGTAACTATACTATGCTGATGTTTCTTTTTTGTCGGTATAGCTGCCAGTTGGCGGCCGCTGTGCTACTCTATCTAGTCCCTACTGGGGCCCGCCTGATGGAGCTGTGCTTTGTTTGGTCAATACAGACCCCACTCACTTGAGCAGATATAATCTGCCCACGGGTTATGATGACCCTCCTTTTACCCAGTTTTTGTTACTGTTTTGGAAGTTTTCTCCCTTTTCTTTTTTCCCCTCAGGAGATTCCAGCAATATCCCAACGTCTAGGAACCGTCAATCCTAAGTCATCAAATCACTTTCTTCACGAAGGAGAATTGGAGGTGACATCCTAATCATCGCATTTGTTCCTCTACCTTTCACAGAAATACCAGGTCAAGCTGTGCTGTGAGTATCATTGTCTCCTCAGGATTAGCTTCCAGCCTCAAAGTCGCAATGCCTATTAATATTTTGTCAATTAATGCCCACGGCTTGAACCACCCGGCAAAGAGATTTTCTTTGTGGAAAGAGGCTAGACTATCCAAATGCGACATTCTCTGCGTCCAAGAGATGCATTTTCACAGGGACTCCCCTCCCAAGTGCACAGCCAGTGGTTTCCAGCACTACTTCCTATCCAGCGCACAGAAGAAGAAAAGAGGAACGATGATAGCCGTTAGAGATTCTGTCTCTTTTCAACTGCATCAGGAAATTACAGACCCGAACGGTCGCTTCACCATATTAGTATGCGATATTAATAATGCCCGCTACACGCTGGTAAATGTTTATGTACCTAATGTACGACAGATCCGCTTTCTGAACAGACTTATGAACAAAATATGCAAAATTAAACAAGGGGCCTTACTGATGTGCGGGGACTTTAATATTGCACCAGACCCTAAGATGGACTCAACCTGCACTACCACTAGGAGACCTCAGTCTCTGGGCAACTTTTTGCGTAAGAATGATATCTTTGATGTATGGCGTTGTAGACATGCCGATGAGAGAGATTATTCTTTCTACTCGCATAGGCATCACTCTTATAGCAGGATTGATCTCTTCCTCTCGGACAGGTGGCTCCTCCAAAATATTACACATACTAAAATAAATTCGATCACCTGGTCGGACCACGCATCTGTGCTGGTCACCATTGCAGATAATAGTCCCCCTAATGCCGCTTATTTGTGGCGATCTAACTCCCGCTTAATTCAAGATCCTACTTCCAAACGCCTACTTGAGGACCACCTTTCTGAATTTTTTCGGTTTAATTCTACCCCTGAGATCTCTCCTGATATAATATGGAACGCCCATAAGGCGTTTATCCGGGGAATTTTTATCCAGCAGGGGGCGCGGTTGAAGAGACAGAGGCTGAGGCAGACAGACGACCTTCTTCACAAAATAGCCGCGCTAGAAAGCCTACACAAATCCAATCCCTCTCAGGCTCATCATACGGCCTTAGTTCATCTTAGACATGAACTTAGGCTTTTGTTATTACACAAATTTGAACAAGTGGAGAGGAGACTCAAATTGTCCTTCTACTCCTCGGGTAACAAGGCTGGTAAAGCCTTGGCGCGTAGACTCCAGGGACAGCGTTTTAAATCAAAAATTCCCTATATATCTAGTCCTAAGACTAACATCAAAGTATTTGATCCCCAACAGATTGCTGATTCTTTTAGTGACTATTATGATTCCCTGTACAATTTGAGCAATGACAGCTCTACTCCACAACCTTCCAAGGAAGACATAACAAATTTCCTAGCGCAAGCAAAACTTCCTGCACTGTCTACAGAGCAATTAGATAGCCTAAATCTGCCCTTCACGATAGCTGAGTTGTATAGGGCCATAGACACGCTACCAAGTAATAAATCACCAGGGCCCGATGGGCTGACTGGGGATTATTACAAAACTTTTAAGATGGTCCTCGTCCCCCACCTTCTTAGGATCTATGAGAATGCCGCTGCTTCTGCTCTCTTCCCGCCGGAGATGTTGGAGGCTATTATAGTAACACTACCCAAACCGGGCAAGGCTCCGGAGGTACCTCAAAACTTTAGGCCCATTTCATTGCTGAATAATGACCTAAAGATATATGCTAAAATGCTTGCACTACGCCTAATGCCGATGCTACCTAATCTGATCAATGCTGACCAATCTGGTTTTACTAAAGGGAGGCAGTCATCGGACGCCACTAGGCGGACTATAAATATTATTGACTTAGCACGGGCTCGGCGAACGCCTTCTCTGCTCCTTGCTTTGGACGCGGAGAAGGCGTTCGACCGAGTACATTGGGGATATTTGGGTGAGGTGTTGAGATCATTTGGTTTTACTGGCCATATTTTATCAGCAATATTGGCTCTTTATTCCTCTCCTTCGGCTAGGGTATACTCCTCAGGAATGCTGTCGAAACCCTTTCGGATCACGAATGGTACCCGTCAGGGATGCCCATTATCCCCTTTGATTTTTAATTTGACAATTGAGCCTCTGGCGGCGTGTATCAGGCAGGATCCTAGGATCTGTGGGTTCGAGGTGAATAATCGCAAGCACGTCATTGGCCTTTTCGCTGATGACGTGATCCGCATGCTTACCAAACCGACAACCTCGCTGCTGCACGTCGCCAGAACTCTGGAGCATTTTAGCAAAATCTCATACTATAGAGCAAACACAACCAAATCTTATGTTCTTGACCTGGGTATCTCCCCTCACAAAAGGAAAATTTTACAGACTAGCTACCCTTTTATTTGGCAAGACTCCGGGATATCTTACCTAGGGACCACTCTAACCCCTTTCCCTGACCAACTCTTCAAAGCCAACTATGTCCCTCTTGTTGACAAACTGAGGTTGGGTCTTCTTTCACTTAGCAAGCATATTCTCTCCTGGTCAGGGCGCCTAGCGGCGTTTAAAATGCAACTACTACCCCAGCTGCTCTATGTCTTCCGCACTGTTCCCATTCCGGTTTCTAATACGTTTTTTAGTAAACTACAGACTATGCTATCACGATTTCTCTGGGAAGGTAAAAAAGCTAGAAGTGCTTTCAAGAAACTGAGCAAAACCAGGAGGGCTGGCGGCTTAGGCCTGCCGGTTTTAGTGGAATATCACAGAGCTGCTATCCTAGCACAATTGAGGGACTGGTTTACTGCTAGGCCTTCCTCGTTGTGGGGTGACATAGAGCGGCAAAGTGTTCCAGGTGGCAATTTACTCAACTTTGCACTGGCATTCCCTCACTTAGCACGGGCACCGAAAGGCCTTCCACTCCCTGTATTGGCATCCTTGAACTCCTGGAAACTATTAGTTTCCACACACCCGCGTAGTAGCCCAACCTCTTTAATCCCAGTACCTATTTCAATATTAACATTGCTAATCCCCGAAATGTCCCTCAATAGTTGGAATAATTTGGGAATTCAATGGGTGCAGGATCTATTTAGGGGATCCCGACTTAAGCCTTTTGATCAGTTGCAGGAGGAATACGGTCTACCTCACTCAGAGTATTTCACTCATTACCGTATGCAATCCTATCTCACTAGTAAATATATTCCCCCTTACGTAGTCCATTGGCGAATTAAACAATATCTTAGTACCGGAAATGAGAAAAAAGGTGGAATCTCCCTGTTCTATGACACCTTGAACGATAAATCACTACTAGAAAAGACTGGACCCATGCTGGCTTGGGAAAGAGACCTTGGGGTCTCTATCTCTGAGGATCAATGGGGCAGAGCTATCCACCACACACACGCCGCCACTAGATGTACCTCCCTGTGGGAACTATCACATAAAACTACGCAAAGGTGGTATCTAACTCCATACCGTCTTGCCAAGTTTAAACCCTCGATTTCGCCACTTTGTTGGAGGAACTGCTCCCAAACTGGCACTATTTTTCATGTACTGTGGTCATGCGGTAAACTAGCTAAGTACTGGGCGGGAATATTCGTGATCTTTCGACAAGTAACAGGTATTATTATTCCCCCCACGCCTGCCTTGGCCTTGCTTAACATAGGAATAGAAGATATCCCCCCTTCACTTAGACAGTTTGTAACTCACCTATTTTTAGCAGCTAAACTGGTGCTTCTCAGGATTTGTAAAGCACCTCTTCCCCTGGAAATCTCAGAAGTTATTAGATCCCTCGCTACCCATCATGCCTACGAACTTATTCTGGCATCGATGTCAGGAAAGCGTACTGCCTTTCAAAATAACTGACAACCCTGGTGCGACTGGTACAAGGCTAATGTTCCACAGTGACTGGTATACTAAATCTTCCTCTCCTAAAACAAATGAATAAATGCAAAACTTTGGTTGAGCGATAATCTCCTGCTTTGGGACCGAGTGTTAGGTTCCTTCCTTCCTTTCCTTTCCCTTCCCCCTCCCAGATTTTGGTTTTTGTTTCTGTTCTTCCTTTTGTTCACAACTTTCTTCTAGAGGTATGGGAGACACTATAGAGTGCTGGCATTGGTACCGTTGAAACATTTGCTACAACTTTTTGGTAATGGAAATGCAATCGATTGGTCTCTGTGCAACACAGGATTTTGCAAAAGGTCCCGTGTGCCTCTTCCCCCGGGGGTGCAGCTAGCTCCCGGAAGGGGCACCTCTGGTGGGGGGGCAGCACAGACCCAGGCTTCAGTGCAGATGCCTGAGTGGAAACATGCTGTAATGATAGATCACACTCTTGTTATATGGATGTCAAAACGTTGTTACCTAGATAAACCTAAAAAAAGTCTCCGAAATGTACTGATTGAACAACTCATATGCATGAAAGTCAATTTGTTTGTTTATTTTATACTCTGTAATTCTGAAAAATTTGAATAAAAATTATTGGTTGAAAAATGGTGAGTGGTGATGTTGAGACGTGAGAGCCTCAGAGCTGCCTTCTAACTACCATACTCCTGATCTACATCACCTTTATTGACTCCTTTTATTAAGTGCTTTTTTTTTGCACTTTATGGCTTATACTGAGATATACATTTGTGAGATGTATTAAGTGTTTTTCACCTCACTTGTCTTCTTAGCCCTTGTACACACGGTCGGAGATTCCGACAACCAAATCCGTCGGATTTTGTCCGTCGGATTTTGTCCGACGGATTTTGTCCGAAAATGTTGAATACACACGGTCGGACATAGTTGTCGGAAAATCCGATGTGATGACGTTATTTCGTTACGACGGGACTACGTTCACGCCAGTAGCCAATAGCTTTGGTGTAGGAATTTGATCTGAGGATGTGTGGCTTTTTGTCCGATCGTAATTCTCTACACATGATCGGAGTATGTCCGATCGGAGCATTTTGTCTGGAAAACTTGGTCCGTCGGATACTCCGATGCAAACAGTCCGATGTAGACCACACACAGACGGAATGTCCGACAAAACGGTCCGATAGGACGCATTCCGTCGGAATCTCCGACCGTGTGTACAAGGGCTTAGCGTTGCACTTTTATAATATACATGGGTTCACAATGGTTTGTCAATTGTAGTGCAAGCAGCTATATGTTTTTTTTACTGCTTTAGTGCTGTATTTTTCACTATATAGCAAATACAGCACCATGAAACTCCTTTCTGAGGAAAATTACCTTGTTCCAAGAAAAGACTCAGAATGAATATATGAAGCCCAAGCAGCCCTGGAGACAATACACACAAATAGGATATACATTATAACTGAAATGGATGGCAGGAAAAGAAATGTGATGTCTCTTGATTTGTATGTATTTGGTGCTTGAATATTTAATACAATAAATAATTACAGCACTTAAGAAAAGAAAAAAATAAGAGTTTTTAATAAAAGCAAAATAAGAGCTGAAATAGTCTTGCATTGGATTTGTATAAGCTGGTAGGCGGGGCCAAGAGTTTTGTAACCAGAAATCCCCATATATAATGTCCTAGAAATAATTTTTTTTAGCCAAAATGTTTTTTTATGGGTGGAGTGAATAAAGGCTTATGTCCCGTACACACGATCGGACGTTCCGACGGGAAATGTTGGATGTGAGCTTGTTGGCTAAAAGTCCGATTGTGTGTACGCTCCATCGAACATTTGTTGTCGGACTTTCCTGCCAACAAATCTTGACTAGCAGGTTCTCAAATTTTCCACCAACAAAACTTTGTTATCGGACTTTCCGATCGTGTGTACACGAGTCTGTCGCACAAAAGCTCACGCATGCTCTGAATCAAACAGAAGGAGCCCAAAGGGTGGCGCACTAGCTATTGAACTTCCTTTTTATCGGCTCATCGTACGTCTTGTATGCCACCACGTTCCCACGTTCGGAATTGTTGGCCAACATTTGTGTGACCGTGTGTTTGCAAGACATGTTGGAGCCAACAACCTTCGAACAAAACACCACGGTTTTGTTGTACAATCGTGTGTACGGGGCATTAGAGTCTCTCCAGTTTTTAAAGTTATAGTTTAGTGTTTTTAATTTTTTTTTTAAACCAGCTCACCCACCCCTCCTACTGACCACCAGCATTTGGGAATTTTATTTTTTTGCATACTACTAACCACCAGTGATGGGTATGTTTTTTTTTTTTTTTATTCTTACTAAACATGGACTGATGAAGCAGTGTTTTTGCTTCTATTGACAATGGGACACTATTTTTTTACTTCCACTGACCAGCAATGCAGAACTATTTTTTTTTTACCTTCAGGGACCACCATTTCTGGGAAGGAAGGAAGAAGAGATGTGAAGCTTCAGAGCCCGTTCACACTGAGGCAGCACGACTTGCAGCGTGTCTGCCTCAGGCGACCGGGATCTGACTTTAGCGGCGGCTTGTGAAATGACTTGTATAGAAGTCAATGCCCCAAAAGTTGTACAGGAACCTTTTTCTAAGTCGGAGCGACTTGAGTTGCTCCGATTAGAACGGTTCCATTGCATAGAGCGGGACGCGACTTGTCAGGAGGCTAAGTCGTCTGATGGGTCGCCCCCTGTGTGAATCGACCCTTACAAACACGTCATCTGTTGTCATTTCATTCTTTATTAAAAGTCAATTTGAATTATTTATAGCTTTGAAGCATTTGAAATACACACAGCTTACATCTAGATCTTTTCAGTATAATTTTTTCTTACTTTTCTGTAACATTGCTTGTATCTCATGTCTTTGTTTGCCTTCTTCAAACAAATAACTAATGATGGAACAATCTGCATGCTCCAGCTGCAGGCAAATGTTCCTGGGGGCTCAGCTTTCACACATACTCCAGGAGACAGTCTTCGGACACTTTCTGAATAGATTCAGGATGGACTTGTCATGGTGGATCTCCGGTCTTCGGAATTTTCGAAAACACATGGTAAGGCCAGCTATAAACTCTAAACTCTGATACTGTATCCATTAAAACAAAACAAATGGCAAACAAACCCTGCTCACCTACTCATTCTATGGATGGAACTCATGAAAGTTCCTCTCTGTGTGATCAGCATGGAAGCCATCTTATAAATGAAATGCCAACCTTTGATTTTAACAGAGCTATAATCAACCTCTACCTAGCAATGGTGCTATGTTTTAGCATTTGGATTATGTCTTGGCTGTGTGTCTGTTACATTGTCATTGTAGCTTGTTTCGGTCACTGCCTCTTTGCTACTAAAGAAATGTATGTTACATTGTCATTGTAGCTTGTTTTAGTTACTGACTCTTTGTTACTAAAGAAACAGCTACTATCATCACTCCACGTTCTTTTAGCAGTATGTACAGGATATAATCTTCATTTTGGGTGCTGCTTGACCTTCATAGTCACATCCATTTTTATTTTTTTTTATATATTTCAAGACACATTTGGAGAATAACGTAAAATTGGTCTGTCAGGCTTTAAAGATCCTTAACTGCAGGCTCCTATACATTCAATTTTGAACAATGATTCTGTTATTTACTGTTGCTTTCTTTTGTTTATTAGGTTGATTTGCTATTTAATGTTCCTTCAAACTTGGTGATGTTTTTGGATTTTGTGATGCAGATCCTTTTTACTTGTTTTGTTCCTCGTGTCCTTCCCAACTCTAGAGACAACGATCCTTATCCTGGCTAACACAAAATTGGCATTGCTGCCCACAGTGACCAATCAGAAAATGCGTGTACATTTTTCTTTTACAAAAGTTTTATTGAAGATTCACATTGGTGAGACAATACAAGCATGACAAAAATCTGTCAAAAACATATCAATAACATGTGAAGAGTTACATATAGACATAACAAGGTTGGGCTAGCGTCCGACCCATAATAATCATCAAGGAGTATCCGAGGTGGGCTGTAACACACAGCCGCACTCCATAGAGCATAACTAAGGGGGTGTGGGGGCGGACAGAGTTTGTGTGTTCGATGGGGCACCTATGTCGGATAACCACATAGCACATAGAAATTCAGACAAAACTCTAAGCCCCTGTACACACGGTCGGACATTCTGCCAACCAAATCCGTCAGATTTTGTCCGTCAGATTTTGCCTGTTGGATCTTGTCTGAAACTGTTGCATACACACGGTCAGACAAAGTTGTCGAAAAAAAATCCGATCATTCCGAACATGATGACGTAATTTCATTATGATGGGACTAGCAACCAATAGCTTTAATGTAGGAATTTGATTTGAGCATGCGTGGCACTTGGTCCGATCAAAATTCTCTACACATGATCGGAGTATGTCCGATCGAACCAGTTGGTCGGAAAATATTTCCAACATGTTGGAAAATTGAGTCCGACGGATATTCCAACGGAATCAGTCCAATGCATACCACACACAGTCGGATTATCCGACAACACGGTCCGATAGGACACATTCCGTCGGATTCTCCGACCATGTGTACAAGGACTAACACAACGATCAGATGAATCTGGGCTGCTTTCGAAAGGGGACTTAAATACCCACTACTGGCTAGAGATTACCACTGGGCAGCCTGAGTGCGCTGTGAGACAGATTTAGAAGTAAGAACAGCAAGCTTGTACATTTTTTATACATACTGGATGGGGAAACTGGATTATTTGGTGCTGGTAACAACTTTACTTTTGGTCTACTTTTTGTTTCTCTACTTATTAGGAAAGCCACTCAACAATCGCAAACAACTGATCTCAAACACCCTGTTGAATGTAGACTTTACATACTGCTCATTGAAAGATGCTCACCACTGCAATTTTAATATATTTCTTTTTAATATTTGGTTATTGTAATTATAAAATGTGCAATTTGATGGCAGAGTTGTTCTCAATGTCACCAGAAGGGGGCGTCACCATGTCACTCATGGTTGGCCATGTAAGATCCATTACCTACTTTTACTTTGTTGTTTTAGTAAACTAAGCCTAAATCAGCTGACTTTGCCTCTATTAAAACTATAACCGGGACAAGTACTCTCAACAAGACATTTTTCCATCTTAGAAGGTGTTTGTTCTCAGACAAGCCTGAATATAATCCGTTTAATAAAACAAGAAAACTACCATAAACAGCACCGACTTTCATAAAGATCTTCATTTTTGTTCGCCATGGATAATGGAAAAGTTTTCCTACCTCACTTAGTCTTGGTGGCCGGTCTAACAATAGTAGCTGTAGAGATCTTTGCTGCTTTTCTTGGGAACGGCTTCATAGTTGCAGTGAACTTCTATGACTGGCTGAAGAAAAAGCGCCTGAACCCCGTTGACCACCTCCTGGTTGTTCTGGCTCTCTCCAATGCTGGATTTTCATACATTTTTGGAAACTACATCTTCTTTGACTTCACATGGCCTCAGTTTTTTCTAGAAGAATGTGCAACTCCAGTAATCATTACTCTTCTGCTCTTTATAATTCTCTCCAGTTCATGCCTCATAGCCTGGCTCTGCCTGTACTTCTGTTTTAAGATTACTCAGTTTAAATCCTCCTTCCTTACTAAGGTAAAGATGTCCATAGATTCTGCCGTGGTTTGGCTCATTCTGATCTCAGAGCTGATAGCTTTCTTCTGCACTATCCCGATGATATGGTTCTTCGGTAGACCGCTTCCACAAAATGTCACATCTGGCCAAAATGCCAGTGGGATGTTATCATTGACATCTTCTGACTTATTTATTTTCTTTCTTGCTAGCACCATTATGGTTTTATCATCACTCATCATCATGAGCTCCTTAATGTTTATTATATGGTCACTGCGTAGACACACATATCGAATGAAGAAAATTATTTCTCCAGAAGATGCTTCAATGCTAAAGACACATCGATTATTTCTCCAGAAGATGCTTCAATGCTAAAGACACATCGACGTGCTGCCAAAACAATCCTGTCTCTTCTCCTCACCTATGTTCTGTTTTGTACTTCTCTGATTATGAACATCTGTTTCCAACCCTCTAATGATGTTTTGATGTATTTATGGTGGCTCACTGCATTGATGTTGCTGTCTGTTTCCCCTGCTATTTCTGTTGTTCTTATCTTTGGTAATTCCAAACTATGGTTAGCACTTCAAAAGATATGGTCTCTTATAAGAGGCTTGATTCACAAAGATTTAACACAAGGATGAGGCGTTATTCAACAATGTTCAACCAGTTTTTCAAATTAGACTTTAAATATGTAGTAAACATGCTTTTTAAAAATATAAATGGGTGGTTTACACCATAATGTGCTAGAATCCACTGCATACTAGCACATTATTATTATACAGGATTTATATAGCGCCAACGGTTTACGTAAGGGCTTTATGGCATACTTACTTTAAAACGAAGCCCTGCAGTGGTGGCCTGCCACCACTGACAGGTCTTCCATCTTCACCTGGTCTTCCTTCCTGGGTTCACGGGCTGAATGTCCCGAGCCGCGATGATGTGACACCTGTGCATGTGCGTAGGAGTCACGGTTTATGGCACGGAGCTCTGAAGGGACGCACGGCATGCCATCCTTTCAGAGCACATGCATTGTAAAATCAATAGCTGCATCCCATGTGAATAACTGCTAAGGCTTACCAGTAGGTACAAGTTCAAAGTATGCGTTTACTACCACTAAATATGGCTGAAAAATAACTGTCACTTTTAGAAAATAAGCTTGCTTATCCTGTTGTGTGTTAGCTTTGTGAATTAAGTTATTAGGTTACAATATGTGTAAGCCCTTGTACACACGGTCAGACATTCCGACGGAAAATGTCCGATCGGACTGTGTTGTCGGATAATCCGACTGTGTGTGGGCTCCATTGGACTGTCGGAATATCCGACAACATGATCCGAACGGACTTTGTCCGATTGTTTGTAGAGAATTCCGACGGATTTTGTTGTTGGAATGTCCGACCCGTGTGTACAAGGGCTTAGAGTAATAAAAACAAGGTAAATTAGGATGGCTGTTTAGGAGTGTATTAAAATGTTAAACATAAAATGATTTAAAGTGGTTGTAAAGGGAATTTTATTTTTATTTTTTAAATAACAAACATGTTATACTTACCGCCACTGTGCAGCTCGTTTTGCAAAGAGTGGCCCCGAACTTGGTCTTTAGGGGTCCGTTGGTGGCTGTCTCGGCTTCCCCCCGCAAGTACTTCTCACATTCATGCAAGCTCCCTTGCATTCTGAGCTCCCTCGCATGGTGAGAAGTACTTGCGGGCGCGCTCCCGTGATACAGCCAGCGGTTATAGCCGCTCACTGTATCACTCGGCCTCGCCCCCGGCACACCGCATCATTGGATGTGATTGGCAGCAGCGCGAGCCAATGGCTGAGCTGCTTTCAATCCATCCACTGAGTGGCGAAGAGGATGCCGGAGGCAAGTGTGGGACTTTCAAGGGGTCAGGTAAGGAAAATGGGGGCTGGGGGGGCTGGCACTGTCAGATGCTTTTTTCCCTTTAATGGTTTAAACTCCTTTTAAAGTGTCTGTAGCATTGTCATCAGGGTTGCACAGATACCATTTAGTGTTTTACGTATCGTAGATTCGCTAACAAGGATGTTAGGATATGCCAGAGACTTTTGTAAGTCTTTAGCTGACAATCTAGGATTCTTCTTCACCTCATTGAGCAGTCTGTGCTGTGCTCTTGCAGTCATCTTTACAGGACTCCCACTCCTAGGGAGAGTAGCAGCAGTGCTTAACTTTCTCCATTTATAGGCAGTTTGTCTTACCGTGGACTGATGAACAGCAAGGCTTTTGGAGATACTTTTATAACCTTTTCCAGGTTTATGCAAGTTAACAATTCTTAATCGTAGGTCTTCTGAGAGCTCTTTTGTGTGAGGCACCATTCACATCAGGCAATGCTTCTTGTGATAAGCAAACCCAGAACTGGTGTGTGTTTTTTTTTAAAAGATAGATTTTTATTAGGTTTTCACATATTACAAGTATCGCAGGACGAACATTTTCTTACATGTCATCAGTAAAGGTAACATACAAAGTATTTAGCAACAGAATGAACATTATGCATAGGTCTATGTAGACAACCAGATGATGACCCTTGGTGCGAACACCTCTTAAATGTAGAGCTATAGAGCGCGACCCAAAATTTGGCGGGGAACTCCTCTCCACTTAGACACCCCTTACAGGAACAATTCTGTGTCCGGGAGGAGAGCAGTGCCCCAGGAAGCGTATCGGGATCCCATTCGTTTCGAGATCAAATTGTTTCCAAACCATGGTGTGTGTTTTTTTATAGGGCAGGGCAGCTGTAACCAACACCTCCAATCTCATCTCATTGATTGGACTCCAGTTGGCTGACACCTCACTCCAGTCTAGGGGTTCACATATTTTTTTGCACCTACACTGTGAATTTTTTACATGGTTTGTTCAATAAAAACATGGTAACATTTAATTCTTTGTGTGTTATTAGTTTAAGCAGACTGTGATTGTCTATTGTTGTGACTTAGATGAAGATCAGATCACATTTTATTACCAATTTGTGCAGAAATCCATATCATTCCAAAAGGGTTCACATACTGT